>NW_027187360.1:6367545-6427448 GCF_028583685.1 Petaurus breviceps papuanus | reverse complement strand
AATACTTTCCCCAAAAAGTCTTGGCATGTGTAATAATTTGTCAGGGATTCTTTTAGTAAAGTCCACTCTAGAGAACCTTCTTAGGCCCCCTTGACCCACGAAGCAAATGACCTTTCACCTTATTTGGGCCTCTTTTATGAGGCTCTTTCACTGTGACCAGATGGCTAAACTATCAAAGGATTTTATGAGTAAAAACTGCTTTCCCAACTCACAAGTTGTATATTTCTTTCCATGTTAATGTGAACTACCAACCAAAAGACATTAAATTGAAAACACAAAAGGCACTTTGCAGCTGGTGCAGGGAAGGCTCCCAGCGTTATGTAGCCACCAAAGTTATGGTGTTTGCAGAGAAAACAGCTGATGTCCAGATGAAGACAATTTAAGCTAAATATTTAAAATACCCATCAAGAAACTAATGATTGATTTATTATTTTTTTTCTGTTGTTTCTGGTCATGATCTTTTACCAAGCTGCAGATAAACACCATTTTCTTTCTTTTGCCTTCCCCCAACTGTCCCTACCTCATCAGAGGCCCAGTTTAGTGGGCTGGGTTGCAAATTATGAATAATTAGATCAAACAGTGTCAGGAATTCAAGAGAAAAAAAATCAGAGAACCATTTCAGTGTGGGTTTCAAGCCAAACACTTCCCAAAACACCAGGAATCTGCTTTGAGCAGCTGGACAAATGAACTGTATTTTATATCATTTCTCTTGCAGGCTACACTACAAAAAACGTACAGTGGTCAAGGTAATAAGAATCGTCTGTGTATCTGTGGCCCACTGGATTGATTCTTGTAAATTTCCATTTGTAAAATTTGGCTCTTATTAGAAAAAAAAAGTTGGAAAGAATTGCTATTATACACATTCATATTTTATAATGTTCTTATGATGATGACCTGCTGATAACTTCCCATTCCTAGTCACTCCTGATAGAGATCTGAACTGGAGAATAGTAATGGAGTGTATATTGTTTACTCTTAACCTTGCAAGGAAAAACTGGCTAACTTGGTTCACAGATTTCATGAAGGTCTTAGTCTGTAATGCTGGAAAGGAGCATTAACCCTTTCTTCCCTAGCATAAAGTCATCATGTTTTGGGTTTTTCAGGCTCAGAGGGTTTATGTTTGAAGCATGGAGTGTCAGCATGGAACAGTTCAGAACACTTCTCCTAACTAATGTTCAGTAGAAGACAGCTGTTCAGAAGAACGTCACCATGCCAATGGCAGGGCAAAGGCCCCTCCCTTCAGATTTGTGTTCTAAGCCTCAATTGGGCTAGACCTAGATCTGTCAGTGTGATCTTGGGGTGAGAAGTCTGGTTTAGGACATGATTTCTACATTCCCTCCCAGCTCAAAAAGGCAACATGGTAGATTGTATTGAACACTGGACATGTTCTCTGAAAGAATTGATTGGAATTGTACATCGAAGTATTTACTTGGCTGTATGACCTTGGGCATACAGAGAGGCAGAATGGTGAAAGAGAAAGAACATTGAACTTGCAGTGTTGAACTTGGACTCAGAGGGCCTGAGTTCAAATCCTCACTAGGTCACTTACTACTTGTGGCCGCTAGATGACGCTAGAGAGCTGGGCCTGGAAAAAGAAAAACATCCACCTGAGTTCAAATTTAGCCTCAGATACTTCTTAGCTATGTGACCTTGAGCAAGTCACTTAACCCTGTTTGCCTCAGTTTCCTCATCTGTAAAATGAGCTGGAGAAAGAAATGGCAAGCCACTCTAGTACCTTTGCCAAGAAAACCCCAAATGAGTTCACAGTGTCAGACAAGACAGAAAAGACTGAACAACAACAAGCATTGGGAGAGTCTGGGCCTCAGTTTCTTCATCTGTAAAATAAGGGGAGAGGCTGTACCCATTGATCTTTAAGATCCCTTCCAACTTTAAAACCAAATTCCTCTAACCTATGGAGATATTGAAGAAGATGCAGAGAAAAATCAAGCTATTTATACCATTGCCAACAGACAAGTGAGGCTGAACAGTTTCCTCCTGGAACGGTCCACTGCCTGTCACACTAGAAACCTGTGCTGTCTTCCAGGGCCATGAGTCCCTCTCCTCCACAGCGCCTCTTCTTTACAAACTCCAGTCATTTAACCTGCCGAGCTTCAGTTTCTTCATTTTTAGAATGGATATGATAATATTATTGTTGTTATTTTGTTGTTTCTGTTGTATCCAACTCTTCATGACCCCATTTGGGGTTTTCTTGGCAAAGACGCTGCGTCAATTTCCTTCTCCAGCTCACTTTACAAATGAGGAAACTGAGGCAAACAGGGTTAAGTGACTTGACCAGGGTCACACAACTAGGAAGTGTCTGAGGCAGGATTTGAACTCACATCTTCCTGACTCCAGCCCCAGCACTCTATCCACTATGCCACCTAGCTGCCCTTCAGTATCATAACAGCACTTCCCTAACAGTTCAAAGTGGGGATCAAATAAGATAATATGTATAATCAAATCTTAAAAGCCCCATGTGGATGTGAGCTATTTTTTCCCCAAGCCTATAACTATCAGACATATAAACAAAGAAAATTACTTCTGATTAGCTTGGAAAATAGCTTCCCACCTCCAACCCTCCCTCCCTACCTCATACACACCCCATCTCTGCCCATTGACATCCTTCCCTCTCTCTGCCAAAGTCTAACCAGCCATCTTTCCTTGAAGTCTGTCCTGATCTCCTAGAGCTAAAAGTGAACCCTGTCTCCCCCCCCCTATCCTCTCGTTTTTCTGTGGCCTCTCCTCAGAACTTAATCTGTTCTTATTGTCTTGGGGTTATTCTTGGATATGATTTATCCTCCTTACTAGACTGAAAGCTCCTTAAGGGTGAAGTCTGCCTCTTATTTTAATTTTGTGTCCTTCAGGCCCAGGACATAGCATACTGAAGGCACTTAGTAAGTGTTTGTTGAAGTTGGAAATTAAGCACAACTTTCTTAAAGCCACATTCCTGGGTTTTAAAGTGTTTAATGTTTACTTTATTTTTTTTTCTTAACAATCCTAGGAAAGTTGGTGGGTAGGGTTTCAGGGTAACCAGTGAGGGAGATGAGGAAAAAGTATATATAGCTGAGAAAGGACATGATGCTTTTAAGCCTGGGAACACCATCACTGTCAGCCCCAGGTCAATCAACTGTTTCTCTTCCATATAAATGCTGATGTTGTCCTTTGCTGAGTCACCAGGCTATTTGTTATAGAAAGATGTAGTCAAATGCAAAATCAATACAGACTCCAACAAATCCTTCTTTAAAATATTTTCAAGCACATTTTCACCTCCCGTTTGGAGCTTTTCACTTTCTCAGATTTCTGTCCATGTTACTTGTTAACCCATCAGTCTTGTTTATCCGACCAGGTTTATTAATGACAAATGTTGCTGGTCTTGTTGAGTTATGACTGTAAACTGAAAGAATATGAGGGCCAAGGTGAAAAGGTGATTTCTTTATAACAGCTGTAATTTATCCAGGCCTTTGATTCGGGGACTGGTTCTGGATATAGTATTCCTACTGATTGCATTAGAGCAGCCCTTAGGGGTCATGCTGAATTCCAAGGTCCTGGAATCAGTTAGAAGAACGGAAGATGCTCATGTACATAAGCTGTGGATAGAGAATGATGACACCGAGAAGCAGCAGGGCCCAAGACCCACCCAAGAACACTTGCCATTTCTTGTCTCCCCACACTAAGTGAGACAAGATGCTGGCTTTCACATTACCATAATGCTAGAAAGCACAGAAGAGAAGGCTGTATTTAGGACTCAGATTCCTGAAGTTCCTGTTTTGCTGAGAAATAGTTAATGTGAAATGTTAGATTCCATAAGAAAGGGGATTTCTAAGATCCAACCAGACTGGACTGTATTCAATGTTATATCATGCAATGAGTTCAGGATTTGGAGTCAGATGAGTTGGGTTTTAATAATAATGATAATAGCAAGTATACATGTGTATGTATATATACGCACACATCTGTGCGTATGTATACGTGTATAGGTGTATATATATATATTATATATCATCTTAAAGTTTACAAAAGTGCTTTGTAAATATAATTTCATTTTCTCTCCACAATAACCCTTTGAAAACTATACTATTATTATCCCCATTTTACAGATGAGGAAACTGAGACAGGGTTTAAGAGCCTTGCTCAGGGTCTCACAGTTACCAATATATGAGGCTGTATTCAAACTAGGGTCTTCTTGACTCCCAGTCCAGTGCTCTATCCACAGTGCCACCCAGCTGCCCCTATCACCTGTGGGAATTTGGTTGGGGAAGTGACTTCCTCACAGAGACCTCAGTTTCTTCATCTGTAAAATGAGGGGGTTGGAAATTATGATCTTTAAGGTTCCTTCCAGATCTAATTGATGTGATCTTCTCATCTCCCAACTCCATGCCTTTGCTCATTCTAGCTCCCATAACTGAAACATAGACCCTGCCCCCCTTCTCATTTATTATTAATCAACTGAGAAGCATTTTAAAAGCACCTCTGTTTTCGTTTAGTTGTTTCAATCATGTCTGATCCCATTTGGGGTTGTCTTGCTTAAGATATTGGAGTGGTTTGCTATTTCCTTCTCCAGCTCATTTTACACATGGGCAACTGAGGCAAACAGGGTTAAGTGATTCACCTGGGGTCACACAGCTAGTAAATGTTTGGGACCAGATTTAAACTCATGAAAATGAGTTTCTTGACTCCAGGTCCAGCACTCTATCCACCACGCCACCTAGCTGCCCCTTAAAAGCACCCACTATATGCCACATACTGTACTAGGTCCTTAGTATATAGAAAGACAAAAACAAAACAGCCCCTGCCCTCAAGAAGCTTGTATGTTACTGGTGATGCTAGAATAACAACATATTCCCCTCTGGGTAGATATAAAAAACATAACTTGGGGGTGGAAGCACTAGAAGCTGAAAGAAAATGAAAGGAACCATACAGGAAGCTACATGAGCTGAGCTTTGAAAGATGCTGGGAATTCTAAGAGGCAGAAGTGAAGAGGGTATATTCCAAGCACAAGAGAGAAAATGTGGACAATGTACAACACCTCGGCCAGTCTGGCTGGAATGGGGTGTGAAAGGGAGTAATTTTTAATAAGACTGTAAAGATATGTCAGAGACAGCCTATAAAGGGCTTTAAATGTGTAAGGAGTCTGAATTTAATCCTGTGTAGAGGGAATTCCTGAAACTTTTTGAGCAGGAGAATGGCATGTGCAGAGCTACCATTAGGAATGATCACTTTGCAGCTGTGTGGAGTATGGACTGGAAGGGGGGCAAGACTGGAGGTTGGGCGACCAATCTGAAGGCTGTAAGTCTAAGCAACAGGTATGGAGGGTCTGAAGTACAGGGGGAGCCACTTGAGAGCAGAGGAGAAAGGTTGGAAAGATGTCATCAAGGTGTAATAAAAAAATCTTGAGAACTGACTGGCTATTGAAGGTGAAGATGAGTTCAGGATAACTCTAAGCCTGTAAATGTGGGTGACTGGAAGGATGGTGGTGACCTTGTCAGAAACGGTGACATTAGAAGAAAAGTGGGTTTGGGGAAAGGGCAGATGGGTTGAGTCTGAGATGCCTGCAGGTCATTCACCTCAAAATATCTAGTTAAGTATTTGGTGATGATCTAGCTCAAGGGGAAACAATATGTATGGATCTGGGAGTCATCAGCATTGAGATGACGATAGAACTGATATGGTTGCTTGGTTGGTTGTTGTCCTTGGTTCTCCAAGAGGAGCAAAATGACATCACTACCCTAAATGTGTTTGACTGTGGCTGATCAGAACAATGGGAGCTTGGAATGCTTTACAACAGATTGGGCACAAATACTCCATGGTGGATTCTCCAAATTTGTGCATCCTGCATTTCCTTTGAGCTGTTTCAATTCTACTTTGCTCACAGAGCACATAGCACCTTCTCTGATGAGGGCACACCATACTGGGTGGTCCTGTGCCAATGTCTCCCATGTCACACAATCTATTCCAAAGTTGAGAGAGATTTTGAGAGTGTCTTTGTATCACTTCTTCTGACCACCTTGTGAATACTTGCCCTGTTATATAGTCACTAAGAGAAAGAACATCCAGAGATGAGAGAGAAAGGGAGAGGCTTAGGGTTGATATGAATGATGAGTCAACAAAAGAAATGATCACAACATCAGCTGACATGTATAGATCTCCTGAGGGGTTTACAAAGTACTTAACATACATTATCTCTTTTAACTCTCACAACTCTGCGAGGTCAACACCACATGTATCATCCACATTTTGAAGATGAGGGAAGAGATAGAGATATTAAGTGGGTTTGTCCATAGTGAAACAGCTAAGTTGTCCTGGAGGTGACTCTGGAAGCCAGGCCTCGGCTGACTCTAGGTCCATTATTCCTTCTATAACAGCCCACCAATTCCTTCTCTGGTGAAGGATCTTCCTTCCTCATGGACCAACTTGGATGTCACCTCCTCCATAAGTTTAAGGTTGGAAAAGACCTTCAAAGTCATCTAATTCAGGGCAGCTAGGTGGCTCAGTGAATAGAGCACCGGCCCTGGAATCAGGCGGACCTGAGTTCAAATCTCAGACATACAACACTTACCAGCTGTGTGACCTTGGGCAAGACACTTAACCCCAATTGCCCTGCCCTCCACCCTCCAAAAAAAAAAAAACCAACAAAAAACAAAGTGATCTAATTCAACCTTGTTTTCCCTGACTGTTCTCATAACACCTTCTATTTATACTGTGTGCCTATAGATAGATGATGTCCCAACCCAAAAGTCTTACTGAAGTTTTAAGCTTTATTTGTTGAAAATAAACAATGCTTTATTAGCTTAAAACTACATTAAGACTTTTGAATCACCCTGTACCTACCACCACACACACACACACACACACACACACACACACACACACACAAATACATACACGAGATAGATATCTAGGCATACATATACACACACATAGTCATTTGCGTGTTGTCTCTCCCATTAGACTGTGAAGGTCATGAGAGCAGTCACCATGTTTTTGCCTTTCTTTATATCGTCATCCCTTGGCACAGTGTCTGACGCATAGCGGATATTAATAAATGCTTACTGATTTGTTGACTCCCCTCTCCCATGAGGTAAAAATGACTTCTCCTTAAGATTTCTCTTTGAACTTTGTTTGGACCCCTTCCTTAGACTTCTCTTTCTCTCTCTTGAACCATAATAATTTCTGCTGTCCCTTTCCTCCCAATGAATTGTGAAGGTAGGGTCTAAGGTACACTACCTTCGCATCCCCATTTCCAAGCGCATTTCTTTAACTGAAAGTTCAACAAGATTCTGAATCACCTAAGTGCTTAATAAATGATTATGAAACATTGGGGAATCTTTAGCAGTTTTACCATTTAGTCACAAAAGAATAAGCCTTTTAATGCCAGATGGATGAGAAAACCAGTATGTGGATCTGGGGGAAATATACCTTCTTTTGTAGGAGAAGATTGTGATTATCCCCTATATTGGGCTGTTAAGGAAAAGTATCTGTTTAACTGAAGATACTCCTTGAAGTGGCATCCTAAAATATAAAGAAGTGTTAGTGGGAAGATTCTTAACCTAGGGATTCTTCTTGTTGATAACCTACTAAAATAGTAGGTTATCTTGGACTTTTCTCAAAGTCTGAAAAAAATTTGTTCTTGTTCAGTCATGTCCAACTCTTTTTGACCCCATGGACCATACTTTCTTGGCAAAGATACTGGAGTGATTTTCCATTTACTGTTCCAGTGGATTAAGACAGAGGTTAAGTGACTTGCCCAGGGTCACACAACTAGGAAGTGTCTGGGGTCACATCTGAACTCAGGTCTTCCTGACTCCAAGTTCAGCATTCTATCCACTGAGTCACCTAGCTGTCTTCTACTTAAAAAGTATATAATTAAAAATCCAAAATAAAACAGCAGGCATAGTGTTATTTTAAATGCTCCACTAAATTCCATTTAATTCCATCTTATCAGCTCTAACTGCATTGTTCTTTTTAGAGATAACTTCTATCATATCAGAGATGTCTTCACATAAATGATAAGATTTAAAGAAGAAAGGGACCTTAAAGACCATCCAATTTATTTTATATATGAGGAAACTGAGGCCTAGAAAGGGAGAGGGAAATCTCAAAGTAGTAGACATGCTTATAACTATGAGCTGAAAGATTCATCTCCGGTTAACAGTGGGATGAATATGAGGATTCGTAGTTTAGGACTAAAATGTGTTCCTACTAATCCCATCATTTTATAAATTAAAAGAGAGAAAGAGAGAGAGAGAGAGAGAGAGAGAGAGAGAGAGAGAGATTGCAGAACCTGCACAGGATCATGCGGCTAATTTTTTTGTTGTTCAGTTGTGTCCAACTCTTTGTGATCCCATTTTAGGTTTTCAGGTAAAGATACTAGAGTGGTTTTCCATTTCCTTCTCCAGCTCACTTTACAGATGAGGAAACTGAGGTAAACAGGGTTAAGAGACTTGCCCAGTCACACAGCTAGTAAGTATCTGAGGCCACATTTGAACTCAGGTCTTCCTGAATCCATGTCCGACACTCTATACATCATCCCACTTAACTGCCCTTATGCAGCTAATACTGGCAAAAAAAAGTAGGTCTTTTTGCTCCCAGTCTAATACTATTTTCACCATTACAGACTACCTCCCTAAAGATAATCAGACAAGGGCAGCTTGGTGGCACCAAGGTTAGAGTTCAAATCTGACCTCAGACACTGAGTAGCTGTGTCACCCTAGCCAACTCACCTAACCCAAACTCCCTCCAAAAAAAACAATAATAATCAAACACTGGGTCTTTTAGTTCATAGCCAAGAGATGCTTGTACAGCCTAATTTAAAAGTGTTAGCCCTGAAGGAGTTCTTTTATAATTGCTAGGAAATAAAGGACATTTCTTCTACCTAAAATAGAACATTCGTATCTGAACCAGTGATGACTTCGGAGTATAACCTCAAGGTTGTAAGCTCCTATATTGGAGCTGAAAACTAATTAAAAGCAGGAATTCTGTGTTTTTCATCTTTGCATCCCTAGCATCTAGCATATGGCCTTGAAAATATTAGTTGATATTCAGTCATGTCTGACTCTTCATGACCTCATCTGGGGTTTTGTTGACAAAGATACTGGAGTAGTTTGCCATTTCCTTTTCCAGATAATTTTTACAAATGAAGAAACTGAGGCAAACAGGGTTAAATGACTTGCCCAGGGTCACACAGTTAATAAATGTCTAAGGCCAGATTTGAACTTAGGAAGTTGAGTCCTCCTTACTCTAGGCCTGGTGCTCTATCCACTGTGCCAGCTAACTGCCCAATAGTAGATATTTTTACAAATGTTTTCTCAATCATATGATTAAATTTAAAATTTTTACATAATAAAAACATTTTTTATCCATTTGGAATCATAGAATTTCAGAGCTGGCAGACATTTTAGAGACCATCTAGTCTAATCCAACGTCCTAGGTCCATACTACCTTCAGCTGTCTACAGACAACTGATTCCTGGGCAAAAAATGATAATGATTATTGGGAAAGTCATTCCTCTGGAATTAACTTCATGGAGTTTTATCTGCATAGTTCAGTATTTTTTTCTGAAATGAGAGTATTAGCCTAAAGCCAATGAAAGAAAATGGAAGGAGGAAAAGAGAATGATTAGAGAACCCTACTAGTAGTGAAGCTGAAGAGCTTTATCTGGTGTTTCAGGACTGATTACAGAACCCGGGCATGGAGGTTTTGAGGCAGGGGGCACTTACTGGTACAGGGAGGCAACTGATTCCAGAACAAAGTTAGCTCTGACTATGTTACTGTTGAATCAACACTAGCAGAGTATTTGCTGTACTTCTCCACCCCCACCTCCCACCATATTGTCTCTTTTTTTTTTCCACCAATTTAAAGATAATAAGGCAGTCTGCCATAGTGGGGGAAAGTTACCAGTCTTGGAGTCTGAACACCTGGGTGCAAGAACTGGATCAGGTACCTATTACTTTTGTGACCACTGACAAGCTTTCTGTTCCATCTCTCTATGTCTTAATATCCTTCTATGAAAAACAAAACAAAAACTGGGATGATAACTGCACCGTTATCTCACAGAGTTGTGACAAACATACCTTATACACTTAAAGCTCTATATGAATGTAACCAAATGACTCTGAACTAGGGTTCTGAATTCACACAGCCCAGGTCCTTTTTTTTGGACAGAGAGAGTGATGATGCATGTCCTTCACCTTAATCTCTTTAGTTAAAGCCTCCTCGGAGGATTTCCCCTGCTATTAGAGTTTGGCTTCTGTATAAAAGGACCTTCAGCTTCTATGCAAGCACTCAGGCTAATAAAACATTAAAAGTTGGACAGGTTTTTATTTATTCCAATGTAAAACACACACACACACACTCGTACCTTAGTCCATAAACAGTCAAGGCAATTCTCCTTCTTTCCTCTCAATTAAACTTCTACCTTTCCCAGAACGTGTGGGTTATAGGTATATAATAAACCTAAATATATATGACTATAAGTCTGGAGGAGTCTATGTATCCCCTAGCTTTACAGTAATATGTATTATATATGTATCTAACACACACAGGGCAGCAAGGTAGCGAGGTGGAGAGAGAACACTGGGTTTGGAAACAGAAAGACTCATCTTCCTGAGTTCAAATCTAGCCTCACACACTTACTAGCTGTGCAGCACTGGGCAAGTCAGCTTCCTCATCAGTAAAATAAGCTGGAGAAGGAAATGACAAACCACTCTGCAAAGAAAACCCCAGATGGGGTCATGGACAATAGCACATGACTTAAAAATGACTTAACAACGACAAAAAAAATTAGCTACATGATCCTGAGCCAGTTGTTGATATCTCTAAACCTTTTTTTTCCATGTCACTCCTCTGTCCAAACCCACGCAATGGCTCCATTCTACTCGGTACCAAGTACAAATTCCTCTACCTGCCTTTCTTAGCCTTTTACTATCTGGCCTTCACCTAGCTGCTCCATCCAATTTCCTGCTGCTTCCTGATCAGAACCCTCTGCCTCAAGACAGAATGATTTTCTCATTGTCCTTTTACATGCCATGCTTATTGTCACATTTGTCTTTTTTTGTTTACCTACCTGAAATATTTTCCTATTTCCTAGGTTCAGATTCAGGCACTGCCAATTACTAACTGCATGATCTTGAACAAATCATAGGATCATACATTTGGAATTGAAAGGTGCATTAGTCGTCATCCAGTCCAGTCACTTCATTTTGCAGATGAGAAAACTGAAACTCAGAGAGGTTAGATGACTCACCCAAGGTCCCACAGACAGGTCACACAGCAGGAAAGCTGGAATAATTTTCCCTCCTTTAACCAGGTTCTTCCTCTATAAAAAAATGAGGAAATTGGACTAAAAGCTCTCTTAAGTTACTTTTAGCTCTAAATCCTATGATTCTACAACCTCTGCTAAAGCATATGAAAATCCTACTCATTTTTCCAGCTCAAGTCCTGCCTCTTCCATGAGCAGGTGCTCATATGAGCATGGCATCAACTCTCTGAGATTACACTAATCCTCACTGATTTTTCTTCCTCTTTTCTGAACGCTTTCAGAACTTAAGTCGACATCACATCAGTGCCCTTGATTACCACTATAATTTCAAACCATCACATACTAATTATTTCATCTATTTAATTCTGGTGCTTTCTGAGAGCAAGAATTGTACATGATTCTTGCTTCTATAGTATCCTTCACTGTGCAGTACACATAGCAGGTGCTCAGTACTTACTTATTAATTGTCTGATTTTCTTATTTTATCTTCATTGTAACCCTGAGAGGTTAACAGGGTATATATTACTATCCATGTTACAGATTACTGAATTAAAACCCAGAGAGTAAGTATCTCATTAGTCAAGAGCCTTTAATTTCTAAGGTCTGGAAACTCCCTCTACTGGTCTATTTATAACTGATAGTCTTAGAGAGTTGCCTGAGACTCAGACAGGTTAAATAACTTGTCACACAGCTAATAAGTATCAGGGACAGAATTTGAAACCTGGTCTTCCTCATTCTACCTATGACATGACACATAGTCCTTAAAGTCACATAGACAGTTAATGGTAAACAGGAGACTAGATTCCTGGTGTCCAAAATTCCACATAAGTGTTCTTTCCAATACCCTCTGGTTCCTATATCCAGAGAGGAGTTCCAAGGCTAGACTTAAATAACATTTTTGCTTTATTAGAATGCTTCTGAAATGAGCCTCTGGGAAAAAAAATGTTTTTTTCCTTGATTAATATGGTCATGATTATACTTGATAGAGACAAAGTGGACAGGAAGCTACCTTGGAGCCAGAAATATCTGAGTTTAAGTCCTTCCTCTGACACATATGAGTTGTGTGACTCTGGCCAAGTCACTTATCAGTCTTAGGCTTCTAGGCAACTCTTTATGACTAAAATCTACAGAAAGGGCTCCAATTGGATGGGTAGAGTTTCCTCACCCAGAATTTCCTTATACCAATAAAATTACAGGTCTAGTTCCTATCCCTAATAAAAATGTATATTTTATACAATTTATACATAATTGTATACTTCTTAGATATTATAATATAAATAATAAATGTAATATATAAAATATCATATGACAACATATAATATATAATATTTAACAGTAGAAATCTAGGGAAAATATTATTAGAACAGTTGGACAACTAGTATCCATTTATTTACAAAATATATATGCAAATAAGGACATCAACTGCCACATTTGAATGAGGACTTTTTTTGGGTCAAATTATGTCTGCAAGTGAGATCTGGAGTTTAATTTTAAAGTATGATATCTGTATTGGTTCTCTACCCATGGTTATTTGAGGTCTCATATGAACAGGGCATCAAACTTGTCCACTCAGTGTCCAAATCATCTGTTTAGTAAACTACAGAGCTTGAAGTAATATCAGCCACCATCTCATCCAATGCCCCTATCTCATCCCTAGAAAGATGAAAGACATCTTGGCAAAGATGGAAAGAGGGTCACCCTTGCAGTCAGAAATATCAGAGTTCAAGACCCATCTTTGACATAAAACTAAGAGTTATGTAGTCACATCTCTTCTTCCCTTAAATCGCCAAGGTGGTATTCATCTGCATCCATTGAAGGAGGGGGCTTCTAGACTGAGAATTCCCACCCAACAAAATCATAAGATCAAGATCTCCCCAAAAGGAAAACCCGGACCCAAAGACATTTAGGAACTTAAGTTCAACAAGGCTCAGGCTCTTGATTCTAGGAATCAGTGTGGTTTTGCAACCCACAACACTGCCTTCCTTAATTTAGTCCAAAAAATGTATATTTGATAAAGTAACATGCTGTGGGAGAGGCAGCATTATGTAGTGGAAAATAATGGATTTAAAGTAAGAGGAACTGGATTCCAATTTCATCTCTGCCATTTAATTTAACAGTTCCATTTGATAAATAGTGCTTTCTAAGTCTTTACTAAGTGATGGGTTTATCGTTGAGTCGTTTCAGTCCTGTCTGACTCTTCATGGCCCCATCTGGGGTTTTTTTGGTAAAGGACACTGAAGTGGTTTGCCATTTCCTTCTCCCTCATTTTACTGATGAGGAAACTGAGGCAAACAGGGTTAGTGACTTGCCCAGGGTCACACAGCTAGTAAGTGTCTGAGGCCAAATTTGAACTCAGGTCTCCCTGACTCTAGAACCTGTGCCTATCCATTGTGCACCTAGCCATCCACTTAAATGCTTACCATGTACCAAATACCAGGGATACAAAGAAAGACAAAAACAGTCCTGCCTTCAGGGAGTTCACATTCTAAGGGAAAGACAATATGTGAAAATTAGGTACTTATAAGATATATACAGATATCTAGATAATCTCAGAGGTGAAGACACTGGGGATAGCTGGGCTGCGGGGGGTATGAAGGGCCCAGGAAAGGCTCCTGCAGAAGGTGCAATAAGGAAAGTTTTGTTTCCTCTGTGACCTCAAACAAGTCATAATATCTCCCTGGGCCTCAGTTTCTTTTTCTTCAAAATAAGGAGATAGGACTAAATGATCTCTAAATTTTCTTCCAGTCCTTGGGACCATGATCTGATCAGAAAATTAGTCAAATTCATTTACTGACTTTTTTGGGGAAAAAAAACACGTAACTGACTGAAACTTTTCACTTTCCAACTAACTGGTATTGTGTTATGTCTTACATAACACAGATTAAGAGGTCAGTGGTTGATCCATGTTTGTCTTATCTTCTTTGCAGCAGGTAGCCCATGTGGAACCTGGGCTCAGACAAAACCAGAAGTTAATATGGCCGAATATTTTTACATGACAAGCTGTATTGGCATCATCATTGGTGGAGAATATTATGATTTCTACACATCAGAACAGGGTACTAAGTTCACTCTAAAAGAATGCAAAGAGAAAGACATTTTTTATTTCTGGGGCATTGTGAGAGCCCAAGGCTCACCTTATCACAAACAATGATATTATAATGTCTACTTCCAGGTAATTCTTCTCTTTGATTGCTTATGATGATAAATTCTACAAGGTTTTTTTTCCCCTCCCCAATATTCCCATCTGATACAGCACCAGCCTTAATTTTGGAAAGCTGACCTTGGGTCCGACAAAATGATCAGACCACCAGTTTCTTTTCCTGGAAATGATTAATCTGTTTATGTATATATATTTAAAAAAAAGTTTAGCTAGGAAAAACCTTGACATTTTTGGCTCCTTTTCAGCAATTCCTGAAAGATTAGGTTACATTTTCGGTTTGCTGTAAAATGATTAAAGATAGACTAAAGATACTGTTATCTATGAGTTACAAAGGACAGAATGCATTCAGCATTGATTTAGTGTCTTTAGGTTGATACATTTTGACCCAACTGATATGAAAATTAAAATAGACTCCAATACTCCAGGGTCAGAAATAAGCCTGGGGCTTTTCAATGCTCAATTTTTGCATAAGTCATCATTGAACTGTGTACCCAGTTGCCCAATCCTGCCTGCTTAATGCCTGGTAAGCTATAGCCTGTGTGATTTAATTTGTTAACTGACTAATCACCTGGAGCTGGAATTTGATTTAGCAATTGTGTGCAGAATTTAGATCAGGGATGCTTCTCCTCTTTCCAGAGCAAGCACAAGACTGACTGTTGTCAGTGACAATGGTGACTCAGTTCCTTTGCATTTAATCTGCAGAATCATTTGATTAGATTTGCATAATGTATGCAGTGATCTGGGCTCTTCTTATGCATTTTCTCTTCAGAACATTTCCTGTTGTCATTTCCTGATTTTGTATTTTGTTTTCTTTGCTTAAAACAAATGATTTGGTTGTTTGCTACATGAAATTCCTCTGATCATATTCAATCAGATTTGCAGTTTTTTTAAAATAATGTACAAATAGGAAATTATATAGAATCCAACCTTTTAATTAATTTTCATTCTGTAATTCCTTCTCAGTATTCTCATTAATTATACGGATAGATGTTCTACTGTATGTGACTTTTAGAGGAGTGGGGTGGGGTTCATTTTCCTGTTTAAATTATTGTTCTTTTTAGTTTGAAATGTGGTGGTTGGGGGTATTTTGTCCCTCTTTGCCCCCCTTTTTTAAAACAGAGGAATATAGGGACAAGCCTTCTAATATTTTAGAAGGCTCTAACGAGTTGTTTACTGGTTTTGCTTTTTTTGTTACCAGTCTGCTCTACACAAAGATATTCTTTAGAATATATTTTCCTTTTTTGGTATGTAAGTTTCCACTTCATCTGATAAAAAAAGATCAGTCACAAGCATGTCAGTAAGGAGGAGTAATGCAGACCCATAATATTTGTCACTGTTACCTAACACACTCTTGAAAAATAAACAGCCAAGAATGCAGTTTTTCATGCTTTATCAGCTATAACCAAACATCTGGTTACCAAAAAATAAATCACTCCAAGTTAATGAAGCTTTAGTTATGATTTCACATAATCCTCTTTAAACAAAAAAATTCCATTGAAAGAATATAATAGATCAACTATGTAGTTGAATCAATTAATGATTTAACTTCAGTGTATTTACCACTCATTCTACCTTCTATTTTGAGTCTAACTTGATGATGTTTTATCAGTGTCAGGAAGGTAGCTTTTTTTTTTGGAAAAAAACAAGTTTTTAGATTATAGAGACAATACGCTAGCTAAAAGTTCAAGCTGTTTGAATTATTCTAATATTCTATACAGTAGATTTTTTTAAAGTAAGGTATATAAAATGCAATTCTTTTAAAAGATCTGGAAGGACACATATAACAAGCAGCTTATTTCTTGTTATATGAAATAATGATTTTGGCAAAGCATAAGGCTCTGCCCTTTACCTGCTATGTGTCCTTGAGCAAATTGCTTTACTTCTCTGAGACTTAGTTTCTTCTCTCAAGGAAAACCTGGACTGGATCTCCAATATGCCTTCCAGACCTGACAGTTTAAGCTGACCTTCCTCAAGTTTTAGCCAAATAAAGTAAAAGTCAAGTGCTGAACCAGAGAATGTTTTAGTTTAATTCCTTGATGCTTGAAATAATGGTTTTTGAAATGCTAGTACTCTTCTCATTACTAAAGACTTAAATTTTAATAAAAACTTTCAAAACTGGATCCTCCTATCATGTTTTTTTCCCAAAATTTTTTTAAAGAGGTGGGCAGGAGACAGGGCTTAAGGTCCACTGCATTCTTTGTTTATATGGTAAAGCCCTGGGGTATTCAAAACAGTGTGATATCTGACATAAAATACCATACAGTCATATATTATGCCTATCTGTTCATATTTTCCCTTCCGCCTAACTGTACTGTATTGCAAGAAAATACCAGTCATAATAAGGAAATAGGTTCATGTATTAGAAAGCCTAAATTTTAGTCATTAATCTATATTATTTCAAGTGAATAAAATCTGAATTATTTTTTTACGTCACCAAAGTATTAAATTTTTAACATTCATTTTTTTTTAAGTTTTGAGTTCCCAATTCTCTCTCTCCTTCCTACTCCTCCCCTACCACTGAGAAGACAAGCAATAGCATATTAATTATACATGTGAAGTCATGCAAAATGTATTTCACTTTTAGCCATGTTATAAAAACAAAAACCCACCACCAACAACAATAAGCAAGAAAAGTAACAAAGTATGTTTCAAGCAGCATTTAGAGTTCATCACTTCTCTCTCTGGAGGTGAATAGCATTTTCATCATGGCTCCTTTAGAATTGTTTTGGATTATCTTCAATCAGAATAGCTGAGTTTTTCACAGTTGATCATCCTTATAATATTGCTGTTATTGTATGCAATGTTCTCCTGGTTCTGCTCACTTTGCTTCGTGTGAGTTCTTCATATTTGTCTTCCTAGATTTTTCTAAAACTATCCTGCTCATCATTTCTTACAGCGTAGTACCGTTCTCTCACAATGATATACCACTTGTTCGGCTATTGCCCAATTGACAGGCATCCCCTCAATTTCCAATTTAAAGTCTGATTTCTGATGATTAAACTGGTATTGAGAGTGAATTAAAAACCAGTCTGTGTTCTTAGGATATCTAAAATGTTTGTTTTATGGGAAGAATAGATGGCATCAAAAATGTGGTAAAAAGTGCCTCATGGAGTGAAAAGACAGCTAATCTAGAGGCAGAAGAACTAGTGTTGAGTCTCTCCAAGCCATATAACCCTGGTCAAGCTACTCTTGGAGGCCCACGTTCTTCATCTGTAAAATGCAAATAATAATTTGATCTCACAGGACTGTTGTAATGGAAACATTTTGTAAACTGTGAGATACTATATAAATGTGAAATATTATTAAGAGACTTCTTCTTAAACTATCATTTGAGTGATTACTTAGATCTAATCAATCACTCTGACTTGGATAATTTCCAGGACACCATCACAATAATAACACATAGGAGGCAGACTATTCATTTTCTCTATCATAGAACAGTAAAGTAACCATACATTGCCAGAGAGTGAATTGAAATTAAGCCAGATCCATCTTTAATACTTCACACATTTTGGGGGTGGCTAGATGGCACAATGAATAGAGCACAAGCCCTGGAGTCAGGAGGACCTGAGTTCAAATATGACATCAGACACTTAGCACAAAAACTGGCCATGTGACCTTAGGCAAGTCACTTAACCCCAATTGCCCCTCCAAAACAAAAAAAAGGCAAAAAAAATATGTCACATTTAGGTAGGTAGAAAAAGAAAAGTTGTCATAAAAGGCCTCTAGGGGTGGCAACTTTCATATTTAATGGAAATGGAAAAGAGAGAGGAAATGAGAATTATTTTATTTTAGCCATGTATTAATGGGAGAGAAGAGATACTAATTATTTCCATAATTGATTTCTGAATGGTTTAGAAATGAGAGAATGTATGTTTTTTTTTTTATAATCTCCCTATAACACCTTCAAGTGCAGTTCATGTTGAGATTTGGGGCAGACTTATAAAAATTATAATTTTTGTTTTTGTTCCTCTGGACTTTCACTAGAAAGTTTATGGAGCATGATAGAGTGGAAAGAATATCTGATTTGGAGTTAAGAGGACCTTGGTTCAAATACTGACTACTTCTTATTACCTGTGTGATCTTAGGAAAGTCCCTTAGACTCTCTGCATTTGTTTATTCACCCCGAGGAGCTGTACCCCTAGTGTTCTTTCCAGCTCTAAATCCTATAATCCATAAGCTGTGTGTAGAGTGAACAGAAGAAATAAGCCAGTCAGTTCATTTAATAATATTTTGCTAGTGAGCATGAATATTAGAGACAAGGCCTGTGATTTCATGGGTATAGGGAAGTCCCAGGTGAAGAAAGTTCCCACTACATTGGTAGCTATTAATGCAGCTTGGCACCTTCTCTACTGCTTATTGCAGACTCCCCATCCCTCTCTTATAGTCTTAGAAGTTGCCTAAGAGAGGTTAGGTGACTTGCCTAGAAACACAGCCAATATGCTGGAGAAGGATTTGAACGCAGGTCTTCCTGGCTCTGAGAGTTTCTACCTTTCTATCCACTACTCCCCGCTGCCTTCTTAAAACAGAGTGACCTATATTAACCGTGTGTGTGCAGGCACAATGGTGATGTCTGGAGAACAAGCTTCAGTTTTGGAATCAGGTAACTGAGACCCAGATGGGATCTTTTTCTGACAGAGCCATGATTTTAAGTAAGTCACTCAACTTGTTTGAGACTCAATCTCTTCATCTGTAAAGGGGATTATAGTTGTCTTATTTGAGGAAAATACTTAGTAAACCTAATCTAAGCACTATGTGAGTTATTATTGTCTATTGTTAAAAATCACGTATTTTATATTTTAAATATTTTGCAGTTTCACATTGTAAATACAAGGTGCTATAATGCATTACCTCCCCCACCCACCCCAAATAAAAAGTCACACCTCCAAGAAGACTACTGGGCTGGGACATATTTACATGGAAAATGCAGAGCTCAGAAGCTGTTTACTTCCTGTAACCAAAGGATAACTCCTAATGAATCACTGACTCCTGGGATTCCCAGTTTGTAATTTGATCCCCAGAAAAGTCTTATCAGATCAACAATGATTGCTGTCAAAAAAAAGGAGACTGAAAAAAAGAAAAGTAGAGAAAAGAAAGATCCCCTTCCCCCTCTGAACCAGACTGTCAGTCCACATACATGGATTCTAAAGCGTTTGGGGGGCTTGTCAGGCAGAGCAGTCATGGTGAGTCTGAAGGGATAAGGAAAGATAAAGTGTATCAAAGCAGGATCTGACATTTGTGATGCTATGCAGGCCTTTCTTTCCAAGAGCATCTCTGGCTGGACTGACAGAGGGGATTAATCCATGTGATGGCACCAAACAATAGCTGAAGTGGGGTTGAGGCCTAACACCTGGTTGTTATGTTACCCTTAGTCAAGAAGCCTGCACCATGCTGGGAGTAAATCTATATGGTTCTGACACAGTTTTAAACTAGCCCTTCCACCCCCTCACACATCCTCCAATTCCTGGTGCTCTCTCTCTCTCTCTCTCTCTCTCTCTCTCTCTCTCTCTCTCTCTCTCTCTCTCCCCCAATTTTTTTTTAAATTCTAAACTTAGTAACCATTCATGAAAATGAACATTCGAATAAACAAAATAAAAAATGAACATACCTAAAGCCTCAAACTCCAGATTATTTGTGATTTGTTGAAAGATGTGGAATTTCACTTTTAACAGAACAATAATTTTAAAACATTATATTTGTTTCTGTTTGTACTTCTATGTAAGGTTATAGTACTGAAAAGGACAATGATTGTGCACTTGGTATATATTGTTCTATATGGCTTTCTTCACTCTGTGTCATTTCATATGTCTTCCTATGTTTCTTTGAATATTTGTGTCTATCATTTCTTAGGATGCAATAATATTCTCTCACATTCATATGCTGCCTATCCTTTCTTTCTGAAAGAATTTATGTAGAGATTTCGTTTGGGATTTAGTTTAGTTTTGGACATGGGAGAAAACTACCTGAAAATTTCAGGAATTCTGGGATTTCATCAACACCCTGTATTCATTTAAAAAAAAAAGTTGACCATTATGGAAGTGGGGGTGGGAGTGGGGTTGCTTACTTGCTACTGGCATATGGCAAGAAAGTTAACAGAATAATCACTGTGTGGGTGGCGTTACCTCGTCTGAGCATTTTTACTAAGCTCTTCTGAATCAGCAACATAGTGTTAGCTGCCCTGGTAAAATGGAAAACCTGTTTGCAGGATTCTCTATCCAGAAAAGCCAACTGCGTACTTTAAAAGGCTACTGTGCTCCAAAAAGAGACTGTACGTACTGAATCCTTTCTTTAAAAAGAAGCAAAGAAGTCATCTTTATGCCATGGAAATGAGCTGGTCACATCTGTTCAAGCATGGCAATACCTGACAGCGCAAAGAAGGGGGAGGAGGAGGAGGGAAAAGATGAGAGGGGGAAAGAGGAGGGGCAGGAGAAACAGGGAAGGGGAGGGGAAGGAGGAAGGGAGAAGATCCGGAAGCTATTTTCCTCTTTCTCACTTTAAATGTTAATGATTGTAAAAAAGTGCTAGCTAGAAAGGGGTCAGCTGATCCAAAGCTACAAAAAGCCAGAGCCTCTCTCATAATTCACTCAGCAGGATCTTACTCAGGAGCTGTCATAATTTTAAAGGCATCCAACTATAAAGAAGTTAAACTTCTAGCTGACAGGGCAAGGGAAGGAGGAGATCTGAGTTCTATCTGGTCTTGGCTCTACCGGTAAATAACTGTGTGACCTTGCATAAGTAACTTGGCCTCTCTTATCCTCAGTTTCCGCATCTAGCGCACTGCTAGAATTAGCTGGTCTCTATCCACCTCTAATTGTATGGGATTCTAGATCCTCTGGTTGGGGAAGGGGGGTAGAAACCTTTGTGAAAGTTGCGTCCTACTCAGCATAGCTATTGTAGCCCCCTGGTAAATTTCATTTGTACCATACAGGGTCTGTTGACCTTCAGCTGTGTCCAACTCTTTGTGACCCCATTTGGGGGTTTTCTTGGCAAAGATACTGGAGTGGTTTGCCATGTCCTTCTCCACTTCATTTTTACAGAGGAGGAAACTGAGGGAAAGTGACTTGCCCAGGACCATACAGCTAAGGCTAGATTTGAACTCATGAAGATGTCTTTCCAATTCCAAGCCCAGTACTCTATCCACTGTACCACCTACCTGCCCAGAATAGTGTTGACAGAGATGATGAAAGAGAACTTTTTATTAATAACAATAATGATAATGATTCATATTAGGCAGAATCCTTCCCCTCTGCGCCAAGTCAAAAACAAGCTGCAATAAGAAAAAGTCACTCATGTTTCAGACCAAAAAGCAGTACTAGTCTAAATCCTTTTGGAAATATTACTCCAAAGAGACTTCAGGAAATCAAAATAATTCAGTGAGGGAGAAGAATTCAATTAAATCAGTTATTTAACAACATAAATCTTTGAAAGGGGGCCTAGACTATCAGAATGCATTTTTTTCACTTTTTTTTTTTGCACGGCATTTAGGGTTAAGCAACTTGCCCAAGGTCACATGGCTGGTTAAGTGTTAAGTGTCTGAGGCTACATTTGAACTCAGGTCCTCCTGACTCCAGGGCTGGTGCTCTACTCACTGTGCCCCCTAGCCACCCCTTTTTTTCACTTTTTCAGTGAAATTTGTGGCTAGAATTAAAGAAATAACTGAACCTTGTGCCATTCTGGGGTCTTCCAGGTTGGTCAAAACTCTAAGATGAATCTTTTGTCAACTGCTGATTCATGTCCTTCAGGGACCACACTTCACAGAAAGTTTTAATTCATTATTCAGACCTTTTCAAGTTTTCCTAACTCCTACTGAAGTTACTTTAACACTGGCTATAGGACACCAAAATCACAAAAAAAAAAATGTTTAAAAGAAAAATTCATCATAAATAGGAAATATGGCCATATTGTACTATCAATTGCCCTGAATACCCTTTAGTCATTAACCTTAAAGAGTTTTCTATGGGAGAACATGGTAGTTGGGCTTCATAAGGTCACCCTCACAGGTTAGAGGGTATTTCAATCAATCATTCAACAAATATTCCTTAAACAGGTATTATGTTGCAATTATTGCTAGGTTCATCGCAAATACCAGGTTCATGGGACCAAAGATTTTGAGAATGATGGGATCTAGAAGGACATCAGACCACAATTCCCCATCCCAGATCTAGACCAAACCCACTCCTTTAGAAGTATAAGGTCCAGTTCATTTCAATTCAATTCGACAAACATTAAGCTTTTCAAAAGTTTAAGGCACTGTACTAGTCTCTGAAATACAACAGGAAAAAAAATAGACCCTGCCCTTAAGGAGCTTACATTCTACTGGGAAATTCAACATTTTACCCAGATGAATAAATACAAAGTAATTTGAGAATGCAAAGAGAAAGTGTACTATCACTTGTGGAGGATCATGAAAAGCTTCCTGCAGTAAGTAGTATGAGGTGAGCCTTGAAGGAAGCTAAGGTTTAACAGAGAGGCAAAGGCAAGGGGGAAGCCTCCTTCAGCCTCTGGGCAAAGAAGACTAGTGTGGTAGGCCATAAAATACATGAAGGAGAATGATGTGAAATCAGCCTGGAAAGACAGGCTCACAGAGGATCTTCAATGCTATTCTGATACATTCGTGGGAGCCGTTAGATGACCCAGACCTGGAGTCAGGAAGACTCATCTTCATGAATTCAAATATGGCCTCAGACTCTTACAACAACAACAACAGATAAGGGAAGGTCTGAGCACGGAGTGACATAGTCTGACTTAGCTATATGGAGGGGAGATTGAAAGGGCAGAGGACAGCAGCAAGGGGACCAAATAAAATGTCATCCCTGCCTTCCTGAAGTACCTTGATTAGCAGAACCACTTAGTGGAGTGGGTCTCAGAAGCAGGAAACTGGAGTTCAAATCCTATCTCAGGCAGTTACTAGCTGAAGTCTCTTTTAGCTCCAAATCTGTGATAATATATAAACGACAGCCATCATGATTATGAAGCACAAACATGATGACTATACACATTACACAATAAAGAATTAAATACACCAACCTTGCCAAACACTGTACTTGGAACACACTAGGCAATGCATTTGTTGAATTGAAATAAAAAGCTATATAATCTGTGAGGTCTAAGTGGGAAAGTTAATTACCAACCAAAGGGATCATGGAAGGTAATATTTACCAGATCACAGATTCTGAGGTTGGAAGGACATCTAGTACAACTCCCAGATAAGCATCTTACAAATGAGGAAACAGAGGCCCAGACAGGCGAATGGCTTGTCCAAGGTCACAGTAGCAGTAAGGAGCAAAGACAACATTCAAACCCAGGTCCTCTGACTCCTAATCTAGCACTCTGTCTCCTACCCCTTCTCTGATACATCCAAGTTAGGCTTAGGTAGGATTTCAGCAGGTCAAAAGTAAGGCAATGTGAGGCATAGATAACATCATTAGCAAAGATTTGGAGGTGGTCAAATGTAGAATGAATTGGGGAGTGTGGGCAGAGTAGTAGTACAGTGATGATGGAGCTTAGTAATGTAACGAGTAATTAGTGAGTAATATGAGAGAAGAATGGAGACTGTAGGCCCCAGATTGTGGAAAGCCTTGAATGACAGGGAGAAGAATTTAAACTCTACTCCATAGACAAGAGGGAGTCATTCAAGTGGTTATAGAACATGACAAAAATATGACTAAATGTGATCACTTAAGTAGAGAAAAAGAAAGTGACAAGTAGCGAGAGCAAATCAGTCAGTTGTTTTGTTCTATGTAATGCCCCTCATCCATCCCCCATGGCATCTGTAAGCTAAAATCATAAATGGGCCCCAAAGGAATTTTGATAAATTCATAGATTCCTGACTGGTTATTAGAGCGAATTTAGAGAGATTCTTTAGCCTAATTGCCTGGTGATCTGGGTGCTTCATACAATAGATATCTCCATTTTAATACACTGAATGTGCACAAGGCAAGGCCTGGGTGGGGGAAGGAGAGGGGAGAAGGGTCAACATTTTCATAATGCTCCGCAAAAGTTTTCTTTCCATTCAGCGAAAGTAGTTGCACAAACAATAGCGGGACTCCAATATATCAGGAGAGGGACCCCCTTGAACTCCAACTTTACAGAACAAAGGATTTCCAAGATGCATCCGAGCAGCAGATGTTTAGTTATCTGAAGTGTCAGAATGCCAATTAGATATTGAACATGGCAGGAGGAGGGTGGAGTTTCCAAAACAAATGGATGATGAATAGGAACAGTTCCCGAGTTTAGTCTAAAGTCCTGCTGTTCTTTTGTAAAATGATTTGTGACAAATTTGTTTTGTCACTGAGGCATAGTTCCCCCCGGGCTTTCATGTGATTTTATAATCACCCAAAGGAAAGCAATTTTTTTTAAAACCATGGGGAAATAACGTACATTTTCTAATTAGAAGTTACTATTTTAAAATAAAAAATACCTTTAAAAAGGAGTTGGGTAGTAAGCTATGTTTCTCCACATGGAAAATATATAATGAAAACTAATCCTGTGTTGAAAAGCAGAAGACATGAGAAGTGGGTGGGGGGGTGTATAGTTTAATTCAGCATTTTTCTGGCTATAAATCAGAAAGAATTTAGAAGATTCATGTTTTCACAATTCACAGAATTACAGAATCTCAGTTGGAAGGGACCTCAGAGGGCCAGCTACTTCAACCCCTTTAATTCCACCAATTAACAAAGGTCTTTTTTTAAACATTTTTTTTCATAAAGATAGGCTATAGTTAGAGATCCTGTAAACTGACAAAAGATTTTAAAAATAAAGGAATCGCTTTTATTTACAAGATGTTTTCCTGCTTAACTTGCATTTTTATTGTCAGGGATCTCCATAAATCATTATTAGGAAATAGTACCACAGTTTGAGGAATGTTCTATTTCAACCATTTCAATTTGGCTCAAGACGTACTTTTGACTTTTTAAATGTTTTTTTTTCCCATCTCCTTAGTTAATCATCCACACTGAGTAAAATTTTTATCAGCAAGTTGATTAATTTTCTCTCTCTCTTTCTCTTCACTTATCTTAAGAACTGGACCATATAATACCCAGAGCAAACCAAGCAGAGAGGAAATTGGGCTCATATTGATTTAAATAACCGAACTCTGTGACAAAATTATTTAGTTCCCTCTTGACCTCTAGAGGTCAAATTTGACTATTTATGCTATCTACTAATGCGTTACTTCTCCTTGCCTGAGAACAATTATGCTCTGTGCTGTTCCTGCCTTCCTTGTTGGAATATTAAACAATCACTAATTACGGTATGAAACAACCACTCCTTTTTAAAAATATATACCTTGTCTAGAAACACAATAAAATCCACTAATTGATTATATGTAATCTATCTCTCTATATATGTATATATAATTATATACATATACATTGTGTGTGTGTATATATATGCATATATATGTGTGTAAGTATATGTGTGTGTTTTTTAAAGAGCGTGTGAGGCATGCCAGGACAGCATAAAGTTTGGAGTACTTCTGAAAGAAATAACAATGTCAGGCTGAAGAGTTATATATGGAAAATACTGTCTCCCTCTGGTAGAATAAACACAGAGAATTGTAATAAACAGTGAATATCCACTGTTCTGAACCTTCACCTATAGGCTCCATTGTCAGACTCTTCTCTGTGTGCCCAAGACAAAAAAATTTCCTCCTCTTTCTCCCCCTCCACCTCCTCTTTCTCCTTAGTAAAAAGTCTTAAATGTAAATAGAACAGGAATATGTTTTCTCTAGCTTGTGCACTGTTATGAGTGGAGATGACAAAATATTTTATAAATTTCAAGGAGTCAATAAGTAAACTGATTAAGTCTACCTTCAAAATACTTTCAGAAGCAAAAAGGAAAATGTTATTGAATTTCTATTGTAGAAACCAAGGGCGCTGCCTATTTAGACACAGTAATGAGAATGCTTATAATGTATCTGTTACTACAGAATGTCAATAAAAAATGAAGAATACCCTTAGTATCTCCCTTTAGTATATTGAAACTGCCAAGAAAAAGCCTTCCCCAATATGTTTCCAATGTGTCCCATGGAGTGAATTGAGTTCAAAGTTCTGTATTTGGGGTATGGTTACTGACTTTTGGGGATTCTCTTCTGTACTATTTTGGACCAAAAAACCCTATTTTATGATTGTTAATTAAAATTAAAAAAAAGATAGACCATTAAAAGAAAAAAAAAGATAAACCCTTCAATTCACATCAAAGGAATGTGAGAGGAGGAGCTGAAGCATGGTGATTTAAAATCAAATTTCACCCAAACCGTGCAATCCAGATTTCACAAGATATTTCCTTTCAGTGAATTAACTTGTGTTTTCATGATGGTGTTGCCACATGGTGCAATATAGACAAGACTGTGGCATTTGTTATGCCAACAGAAATGGACAGAATCACAGCACTCAATGACGCTGCCCTACGTAAACTAGTGACCCACAACACAAAAGTAATTTCCCAGGCTATTTCCTGATTTCCCGTTTGCAGCATTCCTACACACATTCCTCTAATTCAGTTCAAAAAGCAAAGGTCATGACAATTTTTTAAAAATCAGGGGAGAAACAATCTTTTATCAAACAGAAAGGTAACAGATATTTTTTAAAAAATTAAAATGCAACCCAAGCCAAGTGTTTCACATATATAGCACCAAGGTAGGTATATGAATATTAGAACATGTTTGTGGAAATGAATATTAAACAGGAAGGTTTGGGGGTTGAGAACCACCAAATAAATTAATTTGTAAAAAGATGAATAAACAGGTATTCTACTTGTGGGAGAAGCCAGGGTGGATCTGTTTCATAGGATTTGGAAATGGAAGAAATGTTAAAGGTTAGCTCATCGAAACCTTCATTTTATAGATGAAAAAATCTGTGGCCCAGAGAGGTAAGTGACTTGTCCAAGGTCACAAAGATGGTGAGTCACAGAATTGGGATCCAAACCCAAATATTCTAACTCTAAATCTAGTGCTCTTTCTACAATTAGCTGACATTTTCATAGTGCTCTGATATACAAAGCATTCCCCAGAGAAGTCAAGCACAATTACTCCCATTTTACAGGATACTAAACTGAGGCTCAAGTTAAGTGCCTTGCCCAAGGTCACACAGCTAGGAAGAAGATATCAGAGATGAATTTCAAATCCAGAACTCTTGAACAAAAATCTAGCTTCTTTCCAATATTCCACATTGCTTCCTTTATTGATCAAATGTGGGGTAGACGGGTGGGAGTGAGGAAGGAGAGAAGAAAAAATGTACATGAATTTAAATTGAAGTCATATTTATCCTCTAGCCCTCTACACTACTTATACAATTTGTTTGTTTATGATGATGTAATAAAATACATTATCCTCAAATGGAAAGAAAAAGCCAAGAGGAAATAGATTTCCAGAGGGAAGGTAATCTCAAACCATCTTATGGCATTTTAATGACCTTCAAGACCTCCACAAATGCACAAATGCTTACCCAACTATCTTGGGAATCCACGGAGAACACAAATGTAAACTTGAAGAGAATGTCTTTGCCTGTTTGGTGTCCCTGTAAGTCTCTGGGAGGGCCAGTCATTTTTTTTTTTGTCTGTAAGCCAACATTCTGTCCCCATTAGTGGAAAAACTTGACAATAAATAAGCAAGAAGAGGAAAAGAGTAATGCTACCCATATTGTTCATCAGGGGGAGGTTCACTCATTAAATGTTTCCTGCATCCTTTGTTTAAGAGGGAAAATGAGATTTTTTTTTAGCTGAAAGTGAATTATGTACCTCAAAGTAAAGAAGTTTCCTTTCCTTGGCTGTTTTTAAGTCTCAGTGGCATGTATTTTTACCAGGAGGTCACTGACCAAGAAGCAATTTTGGTTCTCCCCCTCCCCCTAAAATTAACTTAATTTTCCCTGAAGCAAACTGCATCCCTGTATTGTCCAAATTCATCCCCTACCCCATCTGTTCCATATTTGTGTTTAGTGGAAGTTGGAAACCATATCCTCCTCTTCGTCTGCTCCTGCTTTTCTTGATTGCCTTTTTGTTCATTCCATAGTAGGGAGATTTTTTTTCTTTCTGTTTTTACATTCCAGCCATCCTAACCAGTGCCACCCCTGGGTTGTTGTTTTTTTTTAAGCCATTTTAGAATCTTGTAGCACATGTCCCCTCTCCCTGAGATCCCAAGCATAGTTCCCAGTAGGGAATTAGGTTGGGGTCCTTATAAAGAAACAAGAGTAACGATAATGATCATTCACATTTCTATAGTATTGTAAGGCATAGAGCGTTTTCTTTATTACAACCCTGTGGGGTAGATAGTCAGGTAATACCCGGTTTAAAAAAAAATCAAATCAAATACACTTTAAGAAGCCAGTAACCATGCACTGCAGTTGATCTTCGATGGCATCTCCACCAGTTCCGTATCCAAACCTCTGGATGCTTTGTCAGCAGACCACATTAAAACCACTAGGGTCAAGACCTTTAGACTAGAACAAGCTGGAGACCTGCTCCTAGGGCAGTTCATTGTGCCTAGAGCAGTTGCTTCTTTCAGAGCTGGCCTCTCTCTCTCATGCTGCACCTGAAAATCCTTTCTGGGGGAAACAGAATGGGACTTTCCAGAGTAGGTCTCTTTTAAGTTTCTATGAGAGCGTGTGGCCCAGAGGTTCTTAACCTTATTTGTGTCACAAACCCCCTCTCTCCCAGACTGGCAAGCCTCTAGACTCCTTCTCACAATAGTTTTTAAATGCATAACATAGACATAGCATTACAAAGGAAATCAAGTCTTTAGAAACAATGTTTTGTTCTGTTCTTAAAACCTGTTCACAGGCTCAAGTTCCTCTTGTCCAAGATGAGCTGATATTCACTAACATACTTGTGATGATCCAGTATTTAACAGGAACATCATAGAAACCCATTATAGCTCTGCTCTTTATTAGTAAGAGTCAAGTAGTAAGTCAAACCAGGTCTTCTGAAACATTATGTCTATATATACTGAAAGCCTGACAGCCTAAGGCCAGACTAGAAATGTGAAAACATCCTTCAAAGGTCTGGGTCCAAAAAGAAAAGCTGCTTTGGTTAGTGGAAAGAACACTGGATGGGCCTAGTCCTAAATCCCAATTCTTCCCCTAGCTAGCAATATGACCTTGAACAAGTCACTTCTCCCCTCTCTGGGCCTCTCTTTCCTTCTCCTATAAAATGAGGGTGATTGGACTAAATGGTCTTTCTCCTAGCTCAGACAGTCTCTGTTCTAAAAGTCTCTTTGAGTTTTAAAATTCAGTTTTGAGTTCCCTTCTGGCTCCTACACCTTTCACCTCTTACACCCTACAATTCTGTGATATAGACATAGGATCTTCCCTCCCCCTCTTCCTTCTCATAAACCTAACAGGCACTTAATAGTTCCTCTTCCTTATAGCTATTTAAAAAGAGGAGGAGTTCTGAGATTCTGTGAGATGCCATCCAGAATTTTTTGCAAACAGCTTCTGTACTAGTTATAAAAGGGGTCCTATAGTATCCTGGAAATTGCAAACATAACAGTAACAATAGTTAGCATTCATATCAATGCTTTAAAGTTTGCATAAGTCAAGGAAGCCAAATCATTTTCCAACCCTGAGCTTCTCATTGGAACAAAAGTAACTCCTCAGCACCCATTTGAGGATAATGTAAACATCAGTGTAACCTATAAACGTATACACTGATATGTTTACCTACAATGTAGGTCCTATACTGTAAAGTCTAAGGCATTATTCTAGACTCCACTTATCCCTATTGACTTAATAAAGGAGGCATGTTTGCTAGATTACATCATTAACAAGGCAGGACAGAGCAGAAAGAAAACTGAACTTGGTTCCAGAAAAATCAGAATTCATGCCCACCACGGGGTGACCTTGGCTCCTTGTGTGACTACATAAACCCCCCATCTCAATAAACTCCACTGGCTCCCTATTACCTCTAGGGTTACATTGAAGTTCCTATCTTTCCAGGCTTCTTATAAACTACACTTCTCTGTGCACTCCTCAGTCCAGATGTGCTGGATGGGCCTATCTGCTGTACCTCACAAATGATGCTCAATTTCCCATCTCCAAGCCTTTGTACTGAGTGTCTTCTATGCTTGGAATGCTCCCCCTCTTCACCTCCTCCTCTTAGAATACTTGGCTTCCTTCAAAATTCAGTTCAGATGATACCCTGTAGAGCTTATCCCCAGCTGCTAACATCTCTTCTCACAAGGCTATCTCGTATCTATCTTTGGATATAGCTTGCATGTGCCAATAAATGGCCATCAGAATATAAGCTCTTGGAGGGCAAAACCTGCTTTTGCCTTTTCTTTCTATCCCCAGTGCTTAGGACAAGGCTTGGCACAAGGTAGGCACTGAATAAATGCTTGTTGATTGATTGGACTCAACGGTCTTTCTCCCAGCTCAGACATTCTCTGTTCTAAAGACTCTTTCAGTTTTAAAATTCAGTTCTGAGTTCCCTTCTGGCTCTTACACCAAGTCATTGTCCATTTTGGCACCTCCCTATCCTCATCCATGAAATGGGAGAAGAAAAGCCTTGAAAGTCTTTCATTGCACCTATGATCTATGATTCTGTAACATTTTTAACCGTTTTTAGTGCTACTAGTTTATTAGTGTTTATTATTATTTAGCTATTTAGTGTCATTAGTATATTACCCAAACAAACCTTCTAATTTTTCATTTGACACATTCATGCTGAGAGCAGCAAATAAAGACAAATAATTTACATCTTCTGGACTTACATCTTTTTAACTTGTCTTTCTTAGATATGTCTATGTCTATATAAAAGTAGAATCAGCTGCATGGCAGGGATATTCTTTGATTAACCTTCACAAATCTTTCCTCATAGAAGGAATCTGCTACTAAGTTGGGGGAAGTTAATAAATATTAGCCCTTGTGATTACTATTTACCGGTAGAATTCACATACTAACACAGTTATAAAGGAGAATACTAAGTTGTGAAGCCAGAACTGAAACATGGAATTTCAGAACTGAAAGGAATTTTTATTTTACCAAGGAAGAAACTGAGACCTAACTTACCCAATGTCACACACCGAGTTAAATAGCAGAGTAAGTACTAGAACCTGGGATACCTGATTCCCAGTCTAGCATTCTCACAGCCCCAGGTTGTCTCCATGACTTGATGACAAAGGTTGATCGGTTTCACATTGAATCTAAAACCCAACATAATCTTGCTTTGCTAGCTCACTGAATCATAAACTCTTAGTAGTAACTTCAGATGCCCTCCTATTTAAAATGCATTACATAAGATTAGGGAAGGATAAAGAAAATAAGAATAAGAGATTGGAATAGAATTGTGGAGCAACTAGTTAGTTTGAGTAAAGAAAGCAGGGAGATGACAGTGTGGTTTTGTGGATAAGCACTAAACTGAAAGTCAGAAAGAACGAGGTAGTAATTCTGCCTTTGCTATGCACACTAACTGTGTGACTAGACAAGTCAAACAAGACCCAGTTTCCCCATTAATAAAGTAAGGATAATCACAACTTTATTACTACCCCACAGGGTTAGTGATTGGAACACATGAGAATTTAAAAACCTTGGTAAAACTTAATGTATTCTAGAAATCTTAATCGTTATATTCTTTACATTTTAAACTATCTCTTGCTAAGAGAGGAGCATTGTACTAGAATAGAAAGGGAACAGAGTTTGTGGTCAAAGGATTTGGGTTAGAATGTCATCTTGCAGGTTGTTAGTCAATTAAGCGCTGTGCTAAACTCCAGGCACTGTGCTAAGTGCTAAGAGTTCAAAGAATAGCAAAAACAAATTCCTGCTCCCAAGGAGCTCACAGTCTAAATGAGGAGACAACATGCAAATAACTATGTCAAACAAGATAGATACAGGATAAAATGGGGAAAGTATTAAGATTAAGGATGAATGGGAAAGGCTTCTTGCAGAAGGTGGGACTGTTACTTGAGTAACCTTTGGATACTCACTTAATCTCTGTTGTCCCCTTTGTAAAAATGAGAAGACTGAACCAAAAGCATTTCTAAATTTCCATCCAGTCCCAAATTCTACAATCTTTTCTTCTTCCCCTGTTAGCACAACAGGGAAAGTAGTAAAGCTTAAATTATAGAAAGAAAAGGAGTAGATATGTAAGTTTCATACTTACAGCTAGTATTTTTTAAGCTGGGGACACTCTATAGTCATTTGTTGGTATATTAGAAATTGTCTCTTTGGGGCACTATAGACATTGAAGATAAGAAAAGAAGCCAGTAGATTAAGGAACCACTGAGTGGAGAAGCTGACCTGATTTGGATTTGAGCTGAGCTGTTCATGTCTGTCTGCTATGCCTGCCACTCTCTAAGGAAACAGCCAATGGAGGAAAAAGTACCCAATGTGCCCCACCTCTAACCCTGGATATATGTATCCGATACCAAGCTAACTCATTGGCCTGAGATACAAAAAAAAAAAAAAAATTCTGTGGTGGCTCAGTATTGTGTGTAGGTGTGAACTTTTTCACTCCTATCTGACAGAATTCCCTCTATTAGGGCATTCCCTAGGGAGGTAAGGGCCAGATACCCTTTGCACTATCCTTATATTTCTTCTTCCTTCCTTCGTTCCTCCACTTCCTTCCTTCCCTCCCTCCTTATTTACCTTTCTTCCTTTTTTCCCTTCCTTCCCTCCTTTCTTCCCTGACCTACTTTGGGTTATCTGCATTAGCTCATAATAGCTAGTACTTGGGTTAAGCACTTTACCTATGTTATAACGTTTGATCTTCATAACATTCCTGTAAGGAAGGTGTTGTTATTAGCCCCCATTTTATGGATGAGGAAACTGAGGTTTAAAGAGGTCACAGGACTTGTCTAGGCTCACATAGCTAGAAAGTATCTGAGGTGGGAATTGAACTCAGAACTTCCTGACTCTGGGCCTAGTGCTCTAACCACTGTGCAACTTAGCTGCCTTGTGAACTTCATATATTTCCCCGAGTTTTTCACATTTATAATTTTTTTTTGACTGGACCTATGATTTCTTTTTTTTTTTTTTTTAAGCAATCGGGGTTAAGTAACTTGCTCAAGGTTACACGGACAGTTATTTCTGGGTGTGGTGCTGAGTATCTGAGCCCGGATTTGATCCAGGTCATCCCGACACTGGAGCTGGTGCTCAGCGAGTGAGCCACCTGGCCGCCCCTTGGACCTATGATTTCTAACTGTGAGGCCAGCTCTCTATTCACTATGTCATGCTGTCTCTCCGCCATTTTTTATTCCATAGTCTGATGTAGTATGAGGAAAGTAAGACTTTTTTCTTACAATAACCATAAGAGGTCAGTATTATATTACTGGTACATATTATTATGCCCATTTTACAGACAAGGAAACAGACTTGGAAATGTAAGGTGATTTGTTTATTTCTATATACCACCACACAAATATATGCAATTTAGGGGTATGAATCTGGATTCAAAAAAAGAGTCAATTTTCTGATCCCTCTTAATGGGGGAGAGTAGCCCCTTATCAGGTTGGTCACTCCCTACCAAACTCTAGTTATTACAAAAGATTATCATAAATAGCAATTTTTTTTCATCTACATTATTAAGGTAACAAATAAGGCAACACAGTAACCTATGATTCATAAAATCATGGCAGAATGCCTCTTATTCCCCTACAAGGAACAAATGAGATCCTTCTACAAAAAAAAAGTACAGGATTTTGCTGGAGTCACCCCTAAATGCATTTAAGGGAAAACAAAACTTTGGTGAATGAAATAAACCACCATTCTGAGTTAACAGAGCTTTTGGTTTCCAAAATAATAGATAAGAGTAGTACCAGTAATATTCAATTCTCCCTCAGTAGATAGGCAGTGAATAAATAATAAAGAATCTTTGACATAATCTAGGATAGAACCCCAAATTTATTACGTGCGGTAAGTATTAAACCGTTACCACTTACACATTGTACCATTTTGTACTCAAAACTATTTCAAGGAAATATTTTCCCAGTTAGCATCGTTATTTTGCAAGTTAATTTGGATTCTGATGAAAACCTTTATGATCAAAGCATTTACGTGTTCTGTATGATATATGAGGGGTGATGATAGTAACAGATGCCATTATCTCAATATAGCATTGAAGAATAAATACCAGCTACACTTTATAAACTCATGCTTGTACAACTGAGCATAATCTATGCAAGTTTATAAGCACATGAAGGTATTCTTTTTCTTGATACCCATTTTCTTCATCAACAAATATGGGGCAGTACTGTCACAGCAACCTCTTTGACAATGGAATGAAAATTAAATGTCTTACACATAAAAAGATACAAGCTCTTCCTGTTATCTGCCAAGTGATTACTCATACCTTCCTTTCTCAAGCTGCTAAAATGTTTTTATTGTCACTATTTAATAATATATAGGGGTAAGAACATTTTCCATCCCACTGTGACATATTTGTTGGTCTATAGGAAAAACAGTCAAACACAACTGGCTTAGTCTAGAATACAACTTCCAAATTTTTTCTAATGCTAAATTTTCATTCGTTTCTTGGATTATATGAGTAATAAATATCTAGAAAACCTATTTATCCAAGCAACAGAGCAAACAGAAATTGTAGACATTTTGCAGATTAAAATATACAGAAAAATAAATACATAAGAGCAAATGTATTCATCAACTGAGAAGTAAGACCTCAGTTCAAATAAGAGGAAATGATCTCACCAATAAGGGGAAGGTCTTCTCTAAGAGGTTTCTAGAATTGTAAGCCCTGGAGGTCAAAGGACATTACGTGCAAACATGTCCTCTACTCTGAGGGCTCTTGTCTTTGTGAAGCTCCTCTGTCCACAAATGTCTCCAAAGTCTCCTCAACAAACTGGAATAAGTCCTTTAGAGCAAGTACTGAGCATCATTCTCAGCATTAGCCAATCAAGACTGACATCTCCCTCCCTTTATGGGACACTCGGCATAGGGCTGACCTTCTACAAAACTGCCCAAGGCTTGGGTGATGAAAGGAGGGTTATGTACTACTACAAAAATATTGCTATAAATATCTTATGCAGATGTGAGGCATATATGTCAAGTCACATCATCACAGAGTCAAAGGATATATACAGTTTAGTTAGGGTTTTTTTTTAGTATAATTCCAAATAATTTCCAAATATTGCTGGACCTCCCCCAACCGTGCATTAATGTGGCAAGTAGGGTAGCTACCTTGCTACACCCCTTCCTATATGTATATTTTGGTCTTTTTTTTCACTTTTGCTTCTCTACTAGGTATAAAATAAGGATTCAGGTGTTCTAATTTTCACATATTTTATTCTCTACTGCTTTGTAATTTTCTTTCACGAAGTCATTAAGGTAGCTAGGGCACCAGCCTGGAGTCAGAGAGACCCATGTTTGTATCTGCTCTCAGACACCAGCTTTGTGACCCCAGGTAAGTCATCTAACCTTTGCCAGCTTTGGTTTCCCCATCTGTAAAATGGGGATAATAACAACACTTCCCTATCAGAGCTGTTCTGAGGATCAAATGAGATAACAATTTTAAGGTGCTTAGCATAATGCCTGGCACATAGTAGGTGCTACAAAAATACTATTATCAGCAATTAGTTGTTGGTAGCTTTCATTTCTCCTAAAAACTGCCTCTTTATATCCTTTGAATCTATATATATACACCTATAATATCATGTCTAAATGTAACATCATCCTGTCCTTTCTACCAAAGCTTTTATTTTCCTTAAAACAGAATTAATAGAAAAATTATATTCTTAATATTGATGATGATGGTGATGATGATGATGATGATAATGATTCACACTTACCCTTTGTTTCTGCTCATGACAACTCTGAGAGGTAAATACTACGTTACTGGTACATTTGATTATGCCCATTTTACAGATAAGGAAACACACAAGAGTTGGAAAATGATTTGTTCATGGTCACATAGCTAGTAAGCATTAAGAGCTGGGATTTAAACCCACTATTATTTAAATACTATATAGTACTTTCGGATCCTATTCCCCTATTTTTTTATAATTATCTGACCTTCTTAGATTAAGAATTTTTTTTTTAAAGTTACAGAGTGGTAGACTCAGAGATTTGCTGACATCAGCTCAAACCAGCCCACAAGAACCAACTTATATTTTCGGTGTGAGCATTTATGCTTTAGGAATCAGTGAACATTACAAATCAGGGCTTGACTCACTGTTCTGTTGATTGTCTAGACAGTATAAAGTGATGGCAAAAATGTTAATAGTGCAGATTAAACTTAAAAGTGTGTTTGGTGGACATTTTTTCCTCAGATAGCCAGTTGTTAAACATTTACCAAAATATCCCTGGTTGTAGCAGAAAGAATACTGGACTGATTAGCTATCAGGAGACTTGGGTTCCGATCTACTCCTATTTTCTTACTATATAAACTTGGGCAAATCATTTCTTCTCTTTGTGCACTATTTCTTTTATCTATAAACTTCAATATATCAACTAATCAAACATTTTTTCCACATATTAATTATGTCATATTTTTATGTCAATTTAAATTGAATATATATATATATAAAATAAAATAAAAATTATGTCAATTTCCCAACACACACTTATGATCAAGGATCTGATTTCCTAGATCACATCCCCATATAACTTAATATATATGTGTATATATATGTATATATATATATATATGTGTGTGTATGTATCTCCATATAATCCTAGTAACTTATTTTTATTATTTATATATTTAAAAATTTTTATTAGTGCATTTTGCTTTTTATGCCACAATTACTTTCTTCTCCATGCTCTACCCCACCCCATCCTCATGCCCTGCAACACATGTAACTTATAATATAGTTACCTGAGACTATGACTTACCCATGGTCACATAGCTGGTGTCTAAGGTAAGGTTCAAACCCAGAACTTCCTAACTTGGAGCCAGAATTCTAGTCACTATGCTAAATTGCCACAAAAATGAAGATGATAATACTTGTCCTTATAATACCTACCTCGAAAGTTTGTTGTGAAGAAAGAAAGGGCCTTATTAATATAAGCTATTATTATTGTTGCTATTATCCATATTAAGTATACCCTTAATGTAGTAAATATTAATTTATGGAATATTATTGTATTAAAAGTTTAATAATGATGAGAATAAGGTTCTGTTTAACTAGTGATGAGAAAAAGAACATTTACTTTGAAATAATGAAATATCTTATCAGAACTGATGACCCCAAGGTCTTATTAATAATTACAAAAGAAAACTTGTGTAGGAATAGTTAATCTCACAGCCAGGTATCTTAGACTTTAGTCATTCTTTCCTGCCTTGGCGCCTAACTGATAGCCAGTTAGTACATTGGATATCAACTAGTTGGTGGAATGCTCATTTGTGTGCTGAGATAACCCAATGGTAAGCTGGAATAATTGGCCAAACTGTGACTCTTGCCCTCATTTTTAAATTGTACTTTTCATTTGCATAATTAAAAAGTGACTTATAAGCAGGAAAAACCAGTTTGATTAACTCCAGAAGCATAACAACTAATGATGCAGAAAGCATTTGTCCTGCTTCTAACATGGTGTAATACTCATCAGACTTGTGTCCCAGATTAGAGCGGTTTCTCACAGTGGCATGGCCAAGATTTGTCACCTTAAAGCTGATGTTTCCCAATGTACAGAATATGCAGAATAAATATATAAGAAGATAACATATATAAGTATAATAAAATATTTAAATGTTTATGAGGCCTTTGCAAATTCAAAGTCTGCAGCAATGTTTATCCCCAGCTATGGCAACAATAAAATTGCTGAGAGTCAAAGGTTGTTATAATGAACAGAACTGAAAGAGAACATGGCACAGGGAAGAGGGAACTGGCCTTAGAGGCAGGAAAACTTGGGTTCCATCCCTCCTCTACCATATGCTGGCTGTATGGCAAGCTATTTGACCTCTCAATATCCACTGGTAATGATAAAATTAAAAACTGCATGACAGTTGCATACCTGCATTGGGAGGGGGGGGCGTTCCTTTGACAGTAACTCCCTATAGGAATGAAATCATAGGTCCAGAACAAATATGTACATATATACATTAGTACATATATGAACATGTATGTACATGCATGTGTGTTGCATTGCATTGTTTAATACTTGCATACAGAGGTATCATGATATGGAGTATTCGTTGATTTGGCAATGAGAAGACAGGTTTCAGTCAAGTTATGTTAGGGCAGCTGGGAAGTACAGTGGAGAGAGTGCTGGTTCTGAAGTCAAGAAGAATCATCTTCCTGATTTCAAATCTGACCTCAAACATTTCCTAGCTATGTGACCCTGGGCAAGTCATTTAACCCTGTTTGCCTCAATTTCTTCATCTGTAAAATGAGCTGGAGAAGGAAATGGCAAACCACTCCAGCATCTTTTCCAAGAAAGCTCAAAAAATGGGGTCGTGAAGTCAGACAGGACTGAAATGACTGAACACCACCACCACCACCACCACCACCATCTATTGAATTAAAATGCTTTTCAAAGTGATTTTTGAAAATGTCATCTTGTTGTAGGCTAGTCTAAATACAACTCCCCCACCCCCCCTTTTTAAGGGCACACCTTAGAATCTTTATCCCTCCCCATTCAGGATAAATCTTGATATGCAAATAAATGATAAGTAATGGCAAGAAAGTAAGTTCTATATAATTATGCATCTCCTGCAAAAACTGGTCTTTCCTGATTTTTTCCACCATTATAATCCAAAATCTTGACATCACTACTCACAGATAGGATCATAGATTTCAGCGCTAAAAAAAATCTTCAAGATCTTAGACCTACTCCCTCATTCTACAGAGGAAAAAAATCCAAGCCTTAGCATGATTAAGTGATTAGCATAAGGTCATACAGTAACAGTTTGGATTTCATTCCATTCCTTCTGATTCCATATCTAATACTCTTAACTTTGGTACCATAGTTACTGGACTCTCTGCTCCTGAGATACAAACAGGAATGACTCAGAAAGCATTTGTCTAAACTAAAGAAAGGTACACAACATATTTCTGTGGTCTCCTCCAAAGCCCTAACTGAATAATTTACATAAAAATGGATTTTGTGTCCCTTCTTTCTCAGAATAAATATATTTTCAATTTATCAGCAAGTAAGTATCCTTCCTGGTACCAGTTGGAAAATACAAAGAACAATTTTAAAAGTGCACTTGGCTAATGCTTAATAACTGTCATTCAGTCAAAAAAAAACCACATTTATTAAGTGTCTACTGTATGCTAGGCACTTGGCTAAGCACAGGGGATAAAAGGAAGGCAAAAGACAGACCCAGTCCTTGAAGAAATCACATTCTAACAGGGGAGATAACATGCAAACAAGCTGTATACAGGAAAAATAGAAAGTAGTCAACAGAAGGAAGGCACTAGAATTAAGAGGGGACAAGGAAAGGTTTTCCCTAAAGGGGGTAACTTAAAGGAAGCCAGGGAAGCTAGGAGATAGAGATAAAGGGGGACGGCCAAAGAAAATGTCCTGAGCCCAGAAATGGAGTGTGTTGTTCAAGGAACAGCAAGGTCAGTGTCACTGGATCGACTCTGGGGTATAACGGTATAAGATGGTGAGAGTGTGGTGTAAGAAGCCTGGAAAGGATGGGGATGGGGGTGGTGCAGCTGGGGTTTGAGTGCTAGAGAATTTTGTATTGGATTGGGGAGGTAACAGGAAGCCACTGGAGTTTATTAAGTAGGTGAGGAGCTACGCAGTCAGATCTATGCTTTAGGAAAATCACATTAGTGCTTATATGAAGAATGTATTGAGGATGGGGCAGGCAGATCAATCAGTAGGCAACTGCAATACTGGTAGTATCAAAGAAGAGAATGGGGCATACCTGAACTCTTGTTCATTTGACAGTCTGTAATTTGGTATTCTGATTTCTTTTATTGTTTTTTTAAAAATGCATGAAACTTACTTTGCATGTGAACTGATATGAGTGCATATTTTTAGGGTTATCTCCAACTTATCATTTATGTATCTTGTTTGCAGAATGTTGTTTGAATGTGGTCTCCTCCATTAGATTGTGGGCTCCTTGAAAGTGGAGATAATCTTTTGCTTTTCCCTATGTCCCCAACACTTAGCACAGTGCCCAGCACAGAGTAGGTATTGAATAAAAGCTGACTGGCTAGGGTAAATTACAAGCCCACTACTTAGATTAAAGGCAACATAGCCTATAACTGATATTGTTCTTAAGAGCCATATCAATGGCATTACAGATCTCAGACCTGGAAAAGACTTTGGAGAGAGTACTTAATTTTATGTGATGATATAATGAGAGTATATAATGAGAGTACCTCATTTTATAAATGGGAAAACTGAGATCCAGAGAGGTATTCTAATGTACTGTTGACTGACCTCTACATTATCCAAGATTATGAATTCATATTCCTAGTCAGATCTATGAGCAGGTGGTTGCTTTTGGAGGGAGGTAGAGTAGGGTAGTACATGGAAAACACTACGAACTTTCTTCCAAGAGAATCTAGTAAGTACCTGATTATGTGTGAACATTCTTTCTTGGACTATCAAATGTTTAGGTGGAGTCTTTTCCCACTGGTTTTCTGGCCAGAACATCCACAATCTTCAAATTTCTTCAAAGAATGGATCTTCTTTGGATATTCATCTTCTAAGGATATCACCACCTAGGCCTCATATATATCTGAGAGAGGAGGTGACTCCACTCATAACCAGCATGACCATGTGACAAAGTAGGATGGGCCCCAGAGCTTCCTTCTTTCCCCTCCAGAGCCATGTGGTCTCCAAGAAATAGGCCAAGGTGTCTCAAGTGCAGGGAGTGGAGAATCCAGTCTAGCCCAAAAGCTTGAGGCACTAGGATATCAAAGGTGAAGATTCCCAGATGAGTGCTGCATCTAGTCCAGCAGTTCACTGAGGAAGAGTTCTAGGTCTCCAGTCCCACAGAAGCAGTCAGCGTTACCTACTCTGGTCATGAACTTGGTAGTTCTGATAATATGTAGGAACTTAAGTTAAAATTGTGATATGGTAAGATCGAGGTGGTGTAAGGAGGACTTAACTCTGAAGTGGTGGCAGAAATTTTTGTACTGTTTATGCTATATTTTTAAGTAAAATATTCTTTTATTAAAGCCATTCAGTGTTCAATGGTTAAATGGAACTGGGGTACTAATCCCTGGGCTCCTCAAGATGTGAAGTATACAACTAACAAGGACTTGAGCCAATGGCAGAAAAAAAAATAATCCCAAACCTCATAATGTCTGAAAACCCACAGGAGAGGAAAATGTAACAGGCCTGGCCCTGTAAAAGCTGAGTCAGCCAACCATGCTGCACAAATAAATATGGCCTAACTTAGAGAAAAGACCTATTGACTGACTTAATTTCTTTTTTACATATGCCAATGTTGTCTTCCCAACTCAGTGACAAGATGTAAACTGGCTAACCTGAAAACATTTTTAGACACTAGACAATATTGTTTTCAAAGAAAATGGCAACAATGAGACAAAATGGTAAAACTTTTGGGATACAACTTAAGTAGTCATTAGGAAAGTTTTTCTTTTTAAATCTCTAAATACTTTTATCAACAAAAAAGAAAGAGAACAGCTCTATTAATTTGGCATGCAACTAAAAAAGCTAAATTTTTTAAAAACCTAAACGCAAAACTAGAAATTCTGAAAGTCAAAAAAGAGATCAACAAAATTGAAAGCAAAAAAAGAGTAGAACTGATAATAAAACTAGAAGCTAGTTTTTACAAAAACTAATAAAACAGTTAAATAAATGGTTAATCTGATTTTTTTAAACAGAGGAAAACCAAACTGCATTCAAAGATGAAAAAAGCAAAATTCATAACAATTAAAGATAAAATGAAGGAAATCTGCATGAATTATTTTTTCCCAATTATATGTCAACCAAATTTATAACTTAGATTAAATGGATGAATAATTACACAATTATAAAATAACCAGAGTTATAGAACAAGGAACAGATTTCATAACCCAATATCAGGAAAAGAATTCAGCCAAACTTTACATGAGGTCCCAAAGGAAAAAAACGCCATGACTAGATGAATTTACAAGTTAATTACATGAATAATTCAAAAAAACAATTGACTCAAATATAGTATAAACTGTTTGTATAAATATGGAAAGAAGGATTCCTTCCAAATGCTTTCTATGATGCAAATATGGCTTTGCTACCTCAACCAGGAAGACAAAATACAGAAAGAAAAATATGGATCAGTTTCCCTAATGAACATGATGCAGAAATACTCAAGAGGCTACAACATATTAAAAAGAATAGACACTATGATGACATTATTTTAAAACAGTTCAGGATTAGTTCAACATATTGAAAACAACAAATGTAATAGGCCATTTCAATATTACTGAAAAAACTAATTACAAAATTCAATTTTCATTTTTTGATTTTGTTTTAAAAAGAACTACTAGAAAGTATAGTAATAGGGGCGGCCAGGTGGCACAGTGAGTAAGAGCACCGGCCCCAGAGTCGGGATGACCTGGGATCGAATCCAGGCTCAGATACTTAGCACCACAGCCAGAAATAACTAGCCATGTAACCTTGAACAAGTTAACCCCAATTGCTTTAAAAAAAAAAAGTATAGTAATAAATGAACTTTTCCTTAATACAGTAACTACACTCTTTGTATTCAAGAGACAACATTATATGTAATAGAGAAAAGCTAAGGGCCTTCCACATGAGAGTAAAGCATGGATGTCCATTATTGCCATTATTATTTAATAACATTTTAGAAGTTCTCATTGTAGCAAGGCAACAAAAATTGAGAAATAAGCAAAGGTAAAGATTACATAAACAGGACTATTACTTTTTTTTTAAAGCAATCGGGGTTAAGTAACTTGTTCAAGGTTACACGGACAGTTATTTCTGGGTGTGGTGCTAAGTATCTGAGCCCGGATTTGATCCCCAGGTCATCCCGACACTGGAGCCGGTGCTCTCACTCGAGCACTATTACTTTTTGCAGTTGACGTAAGTATCTACAGAACCCTAAAGAATCAACTGAAACAATAACTTCAGCAAAGTTGCAGAATACAAAATGAATCGACATTAACCTTCGAAATTTCTGTATATCACTGATGAAACCCATTAGGAAAATAGAGAAATTACATTCAAAATAACTACCTAATGTATAAAATATTTTGGGCTCTCTCTACCAAGACACACAGGAATGATATTAATACAATTGCAAAACATATTTTACATAAAAATAGACCTAAATAATTGGAGACATTAATTGGGCAGGCTATCTCAATATAGTAAAAATGACAATATGACCAAAATTTATTTATTCAGTGCCATGCCAAACAAAGGATTACTTTATAGAGCTAGGAAAAAATATCCAAATTCACTTGGAAGAACAAATCAAGACAATCCTTAATAAAAGGATTTGTTCTGTAAAACTTGGACTCAGGAGTGGTGCAGTGAATAGGACCTGAGTTCAAATCTGGCCTCAGACACTTAACACTTACTAGCTGTGTGACCTTGGGCAAGTCACTTAACCCCAAACTGCCCTGCCTTCCCCCTCCAAAGAGGAAAAAAAAAAAACTTGGACTCAGTCAAAAGACTGTACCCAAGGACCTAGAAGGCCACGTGTGGCCTTGAGGTTACAGATTCCCCACCTTTGATTCCAGCCCCTTCCTGTCTTTGCATCTTCTTATATCTTATTTCCCTTCCATACTCTGATTCAGTGAATGGTTTTCTTGCTATTCCCCTAATATGACACTCTATCTCTGGACTCTCCCTTCTCACCTCTATCTCTTGATATCCACTACCCTCACTCACCCCCCTTTCCTATTCCTAGTACCTTTCCTCTGAGATTACCTCGCGCTTGTACTGTATATATCTCATCAGTGGTTTTTTGCCTTTTGTCTCCTGCACTAGAATATGAGCTTCCTGAAGGCAAGGACTGTGTTTTTGTCTTTCTTCATATCTCCAGCTCTTAGCACAGTGGGTAGTGCATAGTAAATACACAATAAATGCTGGCTGTCAAGAACGGCTTCCTCCACAAGGTCAGTGTTGACCTGGGCAAGATACAGATGATAATGTGAGCAAAGGCAGAGACAGGATTGGAAGAATCACTTTTAGGCTCTACTAGTAGACAGACCACTCATTTCTACTGACTACGGAAAACTGGCACTTCCAGGCATGCTCTGCTTCTAACTTCACCACAATACCATAGCATACAGGATCCTATATCGATATGCTACACCAGTGCTGGCTGGCTCACCTTAACATGTTGCCACATCCTTCCACCCTACTTAGGGTAATTAACTGCATCCTCTCTTTCTCTTTTATCTCCCTCTCTATCTTTATCATGTAGTAGTAGAAAGAGTAGAGAAGAAAAAGTTATGAAACTAGAATTTGAATCTCTCCTTTATTTCTCACTAGATATGTAACTTTAGACAAATCACTTAATCTACCAGTTTGGACCTCAATTTTCTCATCTGTCAAATGGAAATGGTGTTACCAGGCTCACCTATTTCATCAGTGTGAGGATAAAATAAAATATAGACGTTAAAACACTTCAGGAAAGTAAAGAAAAACAGACAAATGCAAGCTATTGCTACTGGTGTTTTCTTTGTTTTATATCATCATCCTTTAATTCTAAAAGTTTGTTTTTGAAGATATATTTCTGATCTAGACTTGTGTCACTATAGATTTAATTTTAACCAAATCACTTCACTGGAAAAATCCAATGGATGAAGAATTCCTATTGTCCAGACTATGATAACCAGTTGCATAGACAATATATATAGCTGGTCTATTGATAGATGTACATGAAGATGGACAGACAAATCTATAAGATATATATTTATTGTATGCATATGTATTTACATACACATAGATACAGATATAGGTATACAACAAACTGGGCCTAAAATTGAACAGGAAGAAAAAAGGGTGGATTGCCTCTGGTAAAGTACACAATGGTCCTAATGACTCCAAGCCCCTCTCTGAAACAGATACCTATCTTTTTAGAATCAATATTCTTCTATTGATGCTGCATTACTATGAGCAAAGGAATGCCTAGGCTCTAAAGAAATAAGGTTATGAATTATCCAAAAGGCAATGGAGAGTGAAGGGTAATGGAAAGGCAGGCATGAGTAAGCTCAGAACACAGGATCCATGCAAATGGGGATTGCTTCATTCTTTGCACTTGTGTCTTTATATGCTTAGTATAGTACCTGACATAACATAGACACTTAATAAATATTTATTGATTGGTTGGTTAATCTGTATTATGTTACCAGCAAATAAGTGCACAGTAGAAGCTGTGATATATTTGATATATTATTTGCAATTACATATACATATGTCATATGTGTGTGTCTATATATGTGCAAATGTATATTTGTGTGTATATATACACACTTATGTGTATATGTGTGTGTATATTTATATATGTAATATGTGTATATAATATAAAAGCTATCATCAGAAAGATGTATGAACTCAGAAGGAGGTGGGCCAATAATGTAGTGAGAACCCAAGAGAGACCTTTTCTCTTTATTTTTACTCACATATAATGTCAAGAGTTATAGAGGAGGATTCCTGGCACATTGTATGGGGACAGCCTGTGCAAGATAAAGACAAAAACTTTGTGTTCATGGATGGATGTCAATTTGCACCATTGGAAGGGCATCACTGACATGACACATCCAAATACTGACGTATAGCTTGTTAAAGCCAAAAGTGATCTTAGAACATGGAATGAATGTCTGAGTGGAAAGGAACATAGAACATAGAACTTAAAATATCAGAGCTGGAATGGATGTTAAACCATAGAAAATGGAGGGTCAAAACTGAAGGGAACTTTAAGTATAACACAGAATGTCAGAAGTAAAAGGAACCTTAGAACATAGAATAGGATACCTGGAAGAATCTTTGGAGTAACAGTGAGGACTTCATCCTGCAGAAGAAGAAACTGCAGCCTAGAATAAAGAAGAATTAGAGGAAGAGCTAACTACAAGAATCTAGGTCCCTTTCTTCCAAGCCCAGGGCTCTTCCAGCTCCCCCTGCTTAGCTTCCTATAACAACCCCTATATTTGATCTCTCACAGGTTAAGTGGCCATAATATTCTTTCCCACCTCACCTGGATATTTTGATGACAAAAGAGATAATGAGAGAGATGTGACCCTCTTGTAAGGAAGTAACAGTTTAAAAAAAGGGGTGTTTCAACCAAATGTCTTTGAAGTAAACCAGTAAAGTCAAGTACAAACAGGCCTATGAAGAAAGTGTTGCCTCAGCTTTCTTGATTTGGTTGTTTAAAAGGAAGGAGGAGGGGAATAGCCTTGCTTTTCAGCTGGAAAAGATGCTTTCTCTTGGTTTTCAGTCCTCCCCTGGTTAAAAAAAAATTTCCCTTGGTTAAAAGGAAGAATCTTTTGGAACATTGGAGCTTTACTGGAAAGTTAAATATAAAATAAGAACACAGATAGGTGGGGAGAGAGAGCAAAGAGTTACAATGTGGTCTAGTCTCGGCTACACGATAATAGGCAGGTAGATGGCTTACTGATTAAGTATCATCTAACCCATGTGACTTGCTGTTTATCAGTGCCCTAGCAATGGAAATGTTATTTTATCATTTGAAATGCCTATAAAATAAAAAATGTAAACTATTTGCACATGAACAGACTCCACAACCTCCCCCTTTCTCCTCAAAAGTCAATCGTGTTGGGAACAAGCCCATTCACAGAGGGCAGTTAAACTAGATCATCTCTACAGCAATCATTAATGTACATGTAATGCACATTATGTACAATGAAAACTGCTGCATTAAAAAAATTAGGATATCTATTTCTCTTGAATGCCTTCCAACCTCTTCTCTGTCTCTCTAAATCCTCCCCATCCTTCAAGACTTCCCATGGATCTTTCCTTCTTATTGTCTGTGTCTAACATTTAGCCATTAAGTCAGGTATAATACCACATCTCTTCCATTGTTACCATAAGCATTATTTAAATCTTGGCTTGTTCATTTAGTTTTCTCACACTTATAGTTTATCTCCTTGGGAAAGAAATTATAAGCTCCTTGAAGGTTGGGACCCATCACCTTTCTATCCTTCCAGGTACCCAGGACAGGAGCTCTGGTACAAAACAGACATTTGTAGATTTTAAAAAAATTAACTCCCCTTGAAAGAACAAGTAGTGCTTTCTCATATGAAGATAAAAAAAGATGTTTCTCTTAGTTAACTTCTGAAAGGCATTGAATTTGCCTCATAAATAAGGTTATATGTCAGTCTGATCCCCAAACCAATTCAATTCAAGTCAAGGGAACAAACATTCATTATTTCACATAGTACCAGAAACTGAATCACCTTGAGTTCATTTCAAGAATTTTTATAAGATTTACATAATATTACATTGCATCATCTTTCTTTGTACAATTTTTTGGTTGTTGTTGGGTTTTTTTGGGGGGGGAGGGTGCATTCAGACATGATTTCTTCTGCTTTTAATATCAAAACTCTGTACTAATGGTTTACCTTGTACAAAAGTAATTCATGATTTTTCAAAAAATCATGTAAGATCCTATACCACAAAATATCTGAATTTGACTTTTCACATTATAAAATTAGGAAAATAAGAGTTCTGCTTAATTAATCAAACAAGTATATGTTAAACATTTCTATGTGCCAGGTACTATTCTAAACACTGGGAATAAAAAAACAGAAATGAAGTATCCCTTGCCTTCAAGGATCTTACATGCTAACAGAGAGACAGCATATTATATACATACATATATACACATATGTGTGTATACATAGTTATATACACATAGAATGCAAAAACAAAATAACCTTGGATGGGATGCCTAGGCTGTAGAGAGAATGTTATGAAATATACTAAGTTATGGAAATCTGAAGCTGAAAGGAACCTTGAGGGCTCACCTCATCCATTCTATTTCCTCCAGATAAGTAATTTGAGGAATCTGTGATCTCATCAGATTAGGGACTCCTTCCCAGAGAGCATTAGGGTTATACTATCTGTGTAACCACAGGTAAATTATGTAATCTCTGTCTGCCTCAGTTTCCTCATCTGTAAAATGAGGGTAGGCCTAGCACCTACCACCCAAGGTTGTTGTGAGGATTAAAATGAAAAAAATATTTGTAAAGTGCTTTGCAAATATTTAAGTGCTATATAAATGTTAGCTGTTATTGTACACGTAAATGTCTTCCCTGCTGCTCCTATGTCTGCAAATCCTGTAACTACAAACAGACCAGTTAGATATGGTATAGCAGAACTGAAGCTCTATACAAATTTCATCTACTGTGGTTATTATTTTATTATATCAATGTCTACCTCTGTTTCCCTTTTATATGTGTGTGTGTGATGTACACAATGTGGTTTTCTTGCATAGTTTATGCTAAATCACACGGGGTTCATTACTTTTCAGTATGGTATTAGAAATGCTACCTATAGCAATAAGGGCAAGAAAAAAGAAATCAAAGGAATGAACAAAGGCAAATAGGAAAAAAAAACCTATTATTTTTTGGACATTTATGATGCTTTACTTAGAGAACCCTAGAGAGTTAACTAAAAAACTAAACAAAAACATTCAGCAACTCTAGCAAAGTTGCAGGATGCAAAATAAACCCACACAAATCCTCATCATTTCTGTAAAATACCAACAAAACCAGCAGAAAGAGATAGAAAGAGAAGCCCCACTTAAAATAACTATGGACAGTATAAAATACTTGGGAGTCTACCTACCAAGACACATACAGGAACTATATGAACACAATTACAAAACACTCCACACAAATACAGCTAAAAATAAATGGAGAAATATTATCAGTAGGCTGAGCCAATATAATAAAAATGACAAGACTACTTAAATTAATTTACTTACTGCAGTGCCGTACATTCAAATTATCAAAGAATTACTTTTTAGAGCTAGAAAAAAAGATCAATACAAAGTGGGGCGGCTAGGTGGCACAGTGAATAGAGCAACAGTCCTGGAGTCAGGAAGACCTGAGTTCAAATCTGACCTCAGACACTTAACACTAACTGTGTGACCTTGGACAAGTCACTTAACCCCAATTCCTACCTTCCCCCCTCAAAAAAAAAAAAAGATCACAACAAAATTCATCTGGAGGAGCAAAAGGGCAACAAGAACATCAGTGGCAACAACGAAAAAGTGGACCTAGAAGTGCCAGAAAGCTAGCTGTAATCATCAAAATAACTTAGTACTGGGTAAGAAATAGAGAATGGAACATATCAGTGGAACAGATTAGGTACACAAAACACATAACAAATGAGCACAGTAAACTAGTATGTGATAAACCCAAATATTCCAACTATTAGGGCAAGAACTCACTATTTGACAATAACTATTAGAAAAACTGGAAAGTAGTCTGTCAGAAACTAGGCACAAACCAATATCTCACACTATGCCAAAATAAGTTCAAAGTGGGTACATGATTTATACATAAAAGTTAATATCAGCAATCAATTAGTAGAACATGGAAGAAATTACTCAAATCTGTAGCCTAAGGGAAGAGAGAAAGAGAGAGAGAGAGAGAGAGAGAGAGAGAGAGAGAGAGAGAGAGAGAGAGAGAGAGAGAGAGAGAGTTCACTGGAAGTAAAATGGATAATTTTGATTACATAAAATTTAAAAGTATATGCCCAAACCGATAAAGCTGAAAAAACCGATGCAGCTGAAATTGGAAGAAAAAAATGGGAAATTGGGGAAGATATCTTTGCTGGAAATTTCTCTGATAAAAGTTGCATTTCTAACATACACACATGTATATGTGTGTATATATACATACACACATGTAATGTATGTGTGTATACATACACACATGTATATGTGTGTATACATACACATGTGTATATGTGTGTATATACGCACACACATATGTAACTAAGTCAAATTTACAAGAATAAGGGCCATTATCCAATTGATAAATGGTTAAATAACATGAACAGGCAGTTTTCAAAAGAAGAAAAGACTATCAATAGTCACATGAAATTCACTAAATAATCAGAAATGCAAATTAAAAGAACTCTAAGGCATTACCTCACATCCATCAGATTAGCTAAGATGACAAAAGAAGAAAGAAAAATGATTAATGTTGGAGGGGATGTTTGAAAACAGATACACTAATGTACTTTTGGTGGAGCTATGAACTAATCCAAGCATTCTAGAAAGCAATTTTTAATTATACTCAAAATGCTATTAAATTGTGCCTACCCTTTGACCCAGCAACTATTACTAGGTTTATACCCAAAAAAGCTCAGAAAAAGAAGAAAAGGACCCATATGTACAGAAATATTTGTAGCATCTCTTTTTAAGGTGGCAAAGAATTGGAAACTGAAATTATGCCCATCAGTTGGGGAATGGCTGAACAAGGTGTTCTTTACAAGGGCCATGAAATGACAATGGAGACTTTCAGAAAAACCTGAGATCTATGAATTTATGAACTGAGCCAAAGTGAAATTAGCAGACCTAGGGCAACAATTTATATAATTACAGCAATATTGTAAAGATAATCAACTTTGAAAAACCTACTAACTTATCAGCACAATGATTAACCACAAATATAAAGAACTCTTGATGAAACATGTTATTCACCTCCAAAGAGAGTGTTGATGGACTCAGAATATAGACTGAATATATATTTTTATTCTCTTCATTTCCTTTAATTTTTATTTTAGACAGTAGACAATACAGGAATTTGTTTTGTATGACTATACATAATTGTAATGGGTTTTGGTTTTCTTGCTTTCTCATGGGTGAAAGAGGGGAGAGGAATGGAGAGAATTTGGAATTGAAAATAAAATTGGATTAAAAATACAGAATAAATTTGAGATGATCTCAAAACGAGAAAAATAAATAAAGCACATGGTGTTCAGCCTTTTAAAAGCACTTTTGCACAGAAGGGGCTGCTTGAAAGACTGAAATTATAGGACATTGGATTTAAAACAGGAAGAAACCAATCTAATTCAACCTCCTCATTTTAGTTAGGAACTTGAGGCCCAAAGAGGTTAAGTGCCTTGACCAATAAGTAACAAACTTCACACTCAGTAAATTGGCAAAAGTGGCAAAAATGGGGATTCTCAGTGCTCAAGGGGCTGTGGAAAGATTGGCACACTGATGAACTGCAACGGAACTGCTACTGAAACCATTCTGGAAATCAGTATGAAGTTATGCTAAGGAAGTGACTAAAATGTCCATACCCTTTGACCCAAAGTTTCCACAGCTAGACATATTCCCCAAGGATATCACAGATATAAAGAAAGACCCCACATATACCAAACAATTGATGGCAGTTTTTTTTTTTATATTAGCAAAGAACTTAAAATAAAGTAGATGCCCTTTGATTGGGAATGGCTAAATAAATTGCAGTACATGGATATAATGGTATGTTACTACATTGGGAGAAAAGATGACTATTAAAGAATTCAGAGAAGCATGAGAAGTCATTTATGAACTGAATCAAAGTAAAGTTTGCAGAAAAAGGGAGACAATGTGTACAATGACTACAGCAATGCAAATGGAAAGAACAAAAAATAAAATAAAAAACCTAAATTCTGTATAATGACTAACATTTGTCCTGAAAAAGAAATGAGAAAATGGACTTTCTCCCTTGTTTCCAAAGTCACTGGATTATCAATGCAGATCATTACATATACTGTCAGATTCAGTTGATGTGTTGGTTGGTTTTATTTAATTCCTCTTCTTCTCTTTCTTTTTTATTCTTTGTTACAGGGAATAGCTCTCTGGGCAAGAGGGAGGAATATATTTGAAAATGGGAGGTGATATAAAAAAGAAATCAACAATATTTTTAAGGAAGAGGGAAAATTACCTAAGAGGCAAAGAATACTATGATAATTTTAATAACTAAAGAAAATATACTTTCTAGTTTCTCTACTGCAAAAACAGATCCCCCAGACCATTTTCCCAGTTAACACTAAGAATCTATTAAAACTCACTCTATCTCAGACTGATGAATCCACATCCAGTTAGCAGAGACTTGTAGCATTTATAGTATATATTTTGATCCTTGATAATATGTGAACCAATATATTGCAAATATATCGCATTTCTAGATGAAAGCATCTATGTTAGGCCATGTGGCTGGGGCGGGAGTGGCAAAAGATAGAGTCTGTGAGAAACTAGTAGAAGCCTTCTGCTTTTCCAGCCAACCTCAATCAAGTACAACGTTTTCTTCACTATAACCTTGAGATGTTGTTATCCCCACTTTAAAGATAGCGATTTGACCAAGATCAACCAGTAAGTGACAAGTACCTGACTCAAATACTAGATTTTTCAAAACTTGCACTTGACTCTACCATCCTCTCAAGCTATCTTTCTCTCTCTTCCCTTTCTCAGCCAAACTCTTAGAATGAGCCATTTACATTTGTCACTTCCACTTCCTCCCTCACCCCTTTGCAATCTGACTCATAATTCAGAAAGTACCCCTTTCTCCAAAGTTATCAATATCTTGCCAAATCTAATACTTTTCTGTCCTCAATCGTGACCTCTTCACTACTTTTGACACTGTTTACCTCCTTCTCCTGGTTTTTCATGACAAGACACCCCTCCCACCTATTTGACTAAACCTCAGTCTCCTTTTCTAGATCCTCATCTGGATCACACCCCCTAACTTTGAGTATTCCCTAAGGCTTTATCCTAGATCTTGTCTTCTTATGTTGTCTTTTCCCTCTTCTCCCCCTCTTTCTCTCCCCCCACATTTTCTCCTAATTACCTCATCAGCTCCCATCGGTTTAATCAGTAATTATGTGAAGATAATTCACATATCCATATATACAACCTAAGCCTCTCCCCTGAGCATTAAACATGCTTAATCAACTGCCTATTTCTCAAACTCAACCTACCTGAAACACCTCATTATCTTTCTCCCCAACTATCTTCTCTTCTAGACTTCCATATTTCCTTCTAAGGCACCACCATTCTTCCATTATCCCAAATTCATAACTTTGGCATTATCCTCCACTCCTTATTCTTCCTCACCCCACATGTACAATTAGTTCCAAAATCTTGTCATTTTGACCCCCCACCTCTCTTGTATATCTTCCTGTCTCTCCATTCACACAGAGGAAGCATGGAAGGAAGGAAAGAAGGAAGGAGTAGAAAAAGGAAAGAAAGGAGAAAGGAAAAAGGGAAGGATTAAAAGAAGGGGAAAAGGAAGGGAGGAAAGGAGGGAAAAAGGGAAGAGAGAGAAAGGAAGGAAAGAAAGGAGAGAAAAAGGGGAAAAGGGAAGAAGGAAAGAAGGGAGGGAGGAAAGAAGGGGAAAAAGAAATAAAGGAGACAGGGAGGAGAAAAGAAGGGAAGGAAAAACAAAGGAAGGAAGGAGGGGAGGGAGGAAGGAAAGAGGGAAGGGAAGGAGAATGGAAAGAATAAATGGAAGGAGAAAGGAAGGAAAGAAAGAAGTAGAAGGAAAGAAGGGAAAAGGAAAGGAGAAGTGAAGAAAGGCTAGAGAGGGAGGAAGGAAAGGAAAGAAGGGAGAGCAGAAGGAATGAAACAAGCATTTAGTAAACATCTGCTATGTGCTAAACACTGTGATGAATGATAGGCATACAAATGAAAGCAAAAATACAGTCTCTCTCCTGAAGGAGCTTGAATGTTAACATGAAAAGAAAGTACACAAAAGGAAGCCTAAAGGTGAAGAAAGTGCAAGGACAGTTAAGGTACCTGCACGGAAGCATGATTCTGAAATCCAGAAAGTCAGGCCCAGGACCAGGAAAGGAGTGAGGCGCTCTAGCCTGGACCTTTTCACAAAACGGAAGGTCCAGGAGCAACTCACAAAAGGCAGAAGGAGGCGGGCCCTGCAGAGGGATATTCCAGAGTGAGAAGGCCATGTGCGTGGTAGGATATTCCAGGGCAAGGAAACCCCTGACGCTGAAGAAATATCTAATACAGCACTGAAGTCCAAAAATTCAGTAAGTGGGCTAGAAGAGGTTCAGACCTGGATTATGACCACGGCTTCCTAAGTGGTCTCCTTGCTTCAGGTTTCTCCCCACTTCAGCCTCTCTTCCATGCAGATATACAACCATGTCGCACAACCACTCATTAAGTTCCCAGTACATCTCTATTTCCTCTAGGATCAAAAATAAATTATTCTGTACTTTTAAAGTAGCATGGGACACGTGCATAGCTGTGGGGGACTCTTCCTTATTCAAGAAACCATATGCTTGCATCGTGGCCCAATTCACAAAGACTGTTATAGGCTTAGTTGGATCCATAACCTCACCTGGCTGGACATTCCCGCTCCCATGCAGATCACAGGTCGGATACTTCTTCTGGACCCAGGAAAGCTTTCAGTTGTGGACCTCTCATTCCCCAGAGATGTCACTGACTATACCATCTAGCCACAAGAAGTCTTCATCTTATCTTTTAGTAACTTGATGATACCAATGTAGCATTCCAACTGCCCATGCACAGCACAAACGTTATGACTGCCCATGCACAGCACAAACGTTATGAACTGAGACAATAATTTTTTTTAAATTGGCATCTGGCACCAATAGGTTATCAAATGATATTCTTTTTTTATAAGAAGACAAATTTTCCCTAGATATCCCTCAAATTCTCTAATCCTGCTCTAATGAGAAAACTGATTTCACTTTGAAAAACATTTATTAAATGACTCATGTACTGGGCATTGTAGAATTTCTGCCATATTGCTTTCCAGTTTTCCCAACTATTTTTACAAAATAATGAATTCTTATCCCAAAATCTTATTATATAATATACATATATATAATTCTTATCCCAAAATCCTTATACTTCTCAAATACAAGGTTACTGTATTTATTTGCTGCTATAAATTGTATATCTACTCTGTTCCATTGATCTACCCTTCTATTTCTTAACCAGTACTAGACAGTTTTGATAATTACTTCCTTATAATAGTTTAAGGTCTGGTACTCCTAAATATCCTTCCTTTACATTTTTTTCATTGGTTCCTTTTATATTCTTGATTTTTTGTTCTTCCAAATGAAATTTGTTATTATTTTTTTAATTTAGTAAAATAATTTTTTGCTAATTTAACTGGGATGGCATTGATATAAGTTGGTACAAGTTAGTTTAAAGTTTTAATTTTTATTATATTGACCCTTTCTTCCCATGAACAATTAATATTTCTCCAAATATTAAATCTGATTTTATATCCATAAAAGTTTTTTTTTAAATAATTTTGCTTATAAGGAGTGGCTAGGTGGTGCAGTGAATAGAGCACTAGCCCTTGAGTCAGGAGGACCTGAGTTCAAATCCAGACTCAGACACTTAATACACACACACACACACACACACACACACACACACACACACACACACAAAACTAGCCATGTGACCTTGGGCAAGTCACTTAACCCCAAATGCCCTACCTTTCTCCCTCCAAAAAGCAAAAAAATAAAAAAAAATTTGTTTATATAGTTTCTGGGTTTGTTTTGGCAGGTTCACTCTCAGGTATTTTATACTATCTAGAGTTATTTTAAATGAAGTATCTCTAGCTATCTCTTCTTGTGGGGTTTTGATGATTTATATGGATTTACTTTATATCGTGCTACTTTGCTAAAATTATTGTTTCAATGAACTTGTTAGTTGAGTTTTAGTATTTCCCAAGTATATCATCATATTGTCTGTAAAAATAAGTAGTTTTGTCACCTCATTCTCTATTCTGATTTCTTCTGTTTCTTTTTTCTTCTCTTATTGCTATTGCCAGGATTTCTTTTTTTTTTTTCCTTTTGGAGGGCAGTTGGGGTTAAGTAACTTGCCCAAGGTTATACAGCTAGTTTTTTTGTGTGGGTGTTAAGTGTCTGAGGCTGGAACTGAGCTGGGGCCCGCCACACTCAGGGGCGGTGCTTTACTCACTGTGCCATCTAGCCACCCCAAAGATTTCTGATAGAATATTTAATAATATCGGTGACAGTGGGCATCCTTGTTTCATACCTAATCTTATTGGGAAGACTTCTAGCTTATCCCCATTACAAATAATGCTTGTTGATGATTTTAGATAAGTGCTTTTTAAAAAATCAACTTAAGGAAAAATTCATTTATACCTATAATTTTAAGTTTTTTAATAGAAATATATTGTACTTTATCAAAAGCTTTTTCTGCATCTATTGATATGATTATATGTTTAAAATATTATTATTAATTTAATCAATTATATTAAGTTTTCCTCATGTTAAACCATTCTTGTATTTCTGGTATAAATCCCACTTAGTCATAATATATAATCTTTGTACCATATGGTTGTAATCTTTTAGCTAGTATTTTATTTAGAAATTTTGCATCCATATTCATTAATGAAGTTGGTCTCCAATTTAATTTCTCTGTTTATACACTTCTTGGTTTAGGTATCAGTATCATATTTGTTTAATAAAAGGAGTTTGGTATGATCCCTTCTTTGCATATTATTCCAAATAATTTATTTAATATCTTTATTTTTTTAATTAAAGAATTTCATCTTTAAAATGGGGGGTAGGGTTGGATTAGATGGCTCCTAAGGCCCTTTCCATTGCTGAATCTATAATCCTCTTAAGTCTACTTCTCTATGGTTTTTTAAATGCCAAATGGTTTTTAATAGTTATCATATTTTGATATTTTTAAATTGATGGAGTACGTTATCCTTCATAAACTTCTTTTTTTTTTGTAGTTACACTTGATAGTCTTACCCATTTGTTTCTCTGTATTTGTCTTATCCTGTTCTATAAATGTACCCCTTCATATTTTAATTGTTATTGCATAATATCTGTAAATTAAATGAAGGAAGTTTTGACATTTTTACTATCCTGGATAGCTCTAACCATATCCATGTTGCAGCCCTCCACTTGTTCAATTATTTCTTTATTTCTCTCAAAGCTATGTTGAAATTATCTTTGTATTTGTACACACACACACACACACACACACATAGAAAGTTGCTTAAAGAGGTGAGAAGTTAAATGATTTGCTCAGGGTCACATAGCCAGTATATGTCAGAGATGGGATTTGAATGCATGTTTTCTGAGACTGGCTCTCTATGCAGTAATCCATGCTGATTTTTTTTGGTATGTGATTCACCATTTCCTTTTGCAAAAAATAATTAATAATCATGCTGAGGAAAAAAAAGTAGTTTTAAGTTTTAATCAATTGATCAATAATCATTTGTTAAGCAGCTACTATATGCCAAGTACTGTGTTAAGCACTGAGAATATCAAAAGAGGCAAAAGATAGCCCTTGCTGGGCAAATCACTTAACATCCCAGGGCTCTAAGCAAATTTTAATACTACAAGTTGTAGAGAGCCACATTAATTAAAGGAGTTTGCTCACCTAGGAGTTCCTTCTCTCAATATAATCGTATCCCTCTATGTAGGGACAAGTACAAAATCTATCTATAAATACATATAATTTCATTAGATAATAAGCTTCTTGACTTCAAGTCCTGTTTTCATTTTTGTCTTGGAGTCACAGAGCCTAGCACAATGTCTTCAGATGCTTGTTGAATTGAATTGAATTGCTAAATTATTAATATAGGTGTATAGTAATCACCGATAGCTTTCTTAGCAAGTCAATAAACATTTATAAAGCATCTACAATGTCCTAGGCACTGTACTATGTACTGGGGATACAGAAAAAAAGAAAGGTCAGTCCCTGCCCTTAAGGAGCTCACAATCTAATATTGACATATAGGTTTTAGGGCTAGAAGTCTTCTGAGAGATGATCTGATTAAGTCCTCCCTCTTCCAGATGAAGAAATTTGAGGATCATAAAAGAGAAGTGACTTGAAAAACTGAGATTGTAATCCAGGTCTTCTGACTCTAAATTCAGTGCTTTTCCTACTATGACACATTTTTTTCCTTTCCATTTGTTGTGACCTTTCTCATTAGTAATTTTGGAGATGTGCATTTTCTTTCTCCTTAAAAACATAATAAAGTTGTGTTATTTTTTCCTGTCTTCTGAGTATGTCAGAACTCTTTGAACCTCTCCCTGGATTTCTCATGAGGGATGAGGGTACCTAACCTAGCAGAAATGAGAAAACTGCTTGCATATGACAGCTAATATGTAATGGCCTGGGTGAAAATGAGACAGAATCTCAAAACCCTAGATCCCTCTTCTGCTTTATATTCTTTTCCAAGCGTAGGTGACCAAACAGCAACACTGAGATGGGTATTTAGAGTTTTGGGCAACTTTGCCAGTTCAAGAGTTCAGGAGCTACTAGGTTCATTAGTTGGTGATGGCTGTTGGTGAAACTGTTCCCTATAGCTACTGCAGTTCTTGGGTCAAAGATGAAAGGACGAAGAGTCTATCCCTTGGTTTGAATTACCTGAATATATAAACCTTGAAGTGTAGAGACAAAGAAATAAATAGCTGTCCTATACCTGATATACATAAATGATTTTTTTTAATCCAGAAAACAGAAGAGCCACAGCAAGAAAGGGAAATCCTCTGCAAACAAACATCCTAACTTCGGGGAGCCACTAATTGTGGACTTTACAGCAGCTTCTGCTCCCAATAGGGAAACCAAGAAGCAAGTTTCCAGATACAGAGCCCCTGAGTTCTTGGCCCCAGCTCTAGAATCATAGGGCATAACCTCTCGGTACAAGAGAAGGCAGCTGTGGAGAGGAAAAACAATGGGGCCAAGTGGTGGCAGCTCCTGAATCTTAGACTTCTGGAGGAATGCTAAATCTTCCTGAATCCCACTCCAGCTTACTACAGGGAAAAGGGAGAGTTTTTGAGTAGTATAAGCCTCTTAAGAAGAGAAGGATAACATACTTGGTCACAGAGTTGGGAGGAAAAATAACCAGGGAGCAAAGCTATAATGAAAGGAGCAAAAGACTGAATTTTGCTCTGGGCTATGACTGTGAGCTATTCAGATGGTGAGGTTCTGGTGGAAAAAGAGGCTGCCTCTGGAAGAACTTCAAATCTATTTCCATTCAGGGGAATCCAAGTCCTGTAGGCAATATTCTAAGATTGGAGATCTGTGCAGATCTCAGGGGTGAGGGAGGGACTTAATAGAATATTTCAGAAGTTGATTCTGTAACAACTCTACTACTTTTTTCCCTTCCAAGGGGACTCCAGACCATAGGGTGGCTCTATGAGGAAGCTGTCGGGAGAACTAGGAACTTAAAGGAAGGTGGAACTCATATGGGAGGGAGGAAAATTCTATAAATTGTTTACAGGCTACTGTAACTACTGTTTATATGTTTGGGACAATTTTGTGGTATAAGAAAGTTGTCTTATACCACCCCCCAAAAATGTTGCTAATTACTTGCCTTAGTTATTTTCCTCCCTCAAAAGCAAGCTCTTGTTTTTACGAGCTATTTAATGTTCAAGTAGTATACAGTATTTAGCCAAAGCCGCATAACAACTAAATATGAAAACCAGCAGAAGGCTAAGTGAGTTCCTTCCATTTCCCTTCAGGATGGATTCCTGAATTTTAAATGATTGTTATGCATGTAATTTATAAGTTTACACTAAGATTTGGAACAAAGAAAGAAAAATGACCTTTGGTGAAGAGTGTACTTGTAGATCCTGTAATATTGAACACTTAGAGATTGTGAGTATGTGTGTGTGTGTGTGAGAGAGAGAGAGAGAGAGAGAGAGAGAGAGA
>NW_027187360.1:6337639-6367445 GCF_028583685.1 Petaurus breviceps papuanus | reverse complement strand
AGAGAGAGAGAGACAGAGAGACAGAGAGACAGAGAGAGACAGAGAGACAGAGAGAGAGACAGAGAGACAGAGAGAGAGACAGAGACAGAGAGAGAGACAGAGACAGAGACAGATAAAGACAGAGAAAGAGAGAAGGGGGGGGAGAGAATTAAATCCTATAGGATGCTATATTTAGAAATGGAAGTGACCTTAAAGATCATCCAGTCCATCCCCCTCATTGTATAGCTGAGGGAAGTGAAGCACTGTGAGGTGGTTACCTCTTTATCAATTCAGTATCTTCAGAGTATACATAACATAAATATACCCCATTCTTTGATAAGCAGAATACTCGCCATCACAGTGCTCTTCATACTCTGATAGGATTAAGCAGAAAGCAAGTGCTTACCATTGACTGGTTATTGTCATTTTTTAATTAACTACTCATTTCAAAAAACATTACCTAAGTACACACTATTTCCTCCTTGTTTTGAAAAAACCAAGTAGAAAAGATCGCAGGATCTTAGAGTTGGGAATAGAAGTATCATCTCATCTGAATGGGAATCCCATCAGCATCCATGAGTGGCCTCTCCACCTGAAGACTTCTAATGAATGGGAGGTGAGAAGCCACTGCCTTCTATGGAAGCCCTTTGTAGTTTGAGAGGCTCTAATTGATAGGAAGTTTGTCTTATATAAATGTAAATCTACCTCTCTACAATCCCTTCCCCACCACATCCCCATATTGCTCCAGGTCCCTAGAGCCAAGCCCCAACAAGTCTAATTCCTCTTCCACAAGACAGATCTGCAGATATTTGAAGTCAGCTATCATGTTCCTCCTTCTCCCTTTCCCCCTCCCCCCAAGCTTTCCCTTCTCCAGGCTAACCAAATCTGTTTCTACAGCCAGTTTTCCCTTTCTCCCTCCCTTCCCCATCCTGTCCACTATCCTCTGAATGGCTACAGTTTCACAGTGTCTATATTCAAGTTTTTCTCCTTTGTAATTATGTATCAGATTATTAATATTAACTCCTATTAATACTTTGCCCATTAAAAACCACTAGTTCAGCTTACCATATCTATAGAATATTTGGCAAGTGTTTCTATTGGACCTTATAGAAACAACCAGGTCCATTAATAAATAATGTTGCTTTAATTTATGCATCTATAATGAGTATTATCAGAATATGTCATAGGATGCTAAAGCTGAAAATCTAGAATAATAACCAGGGAAGGTGGTACATTCCTATAATCCCCAGGCTGAGGATGGTGGATTGCTTGAGTTTGGGAATTCCAAGCTGTATGCAACAGGACAAAATCAGATCTGGTGTCTGCACCAATATGGGGAGCCCCTGGGAATGGGAGCAGGGATATAGAGAGACTTGGCTGCCTAAGGAGGTTTAAACTGGAACAAGTCAGAAAAACAGAGCAAGCAACATCCTCCAAAAAAATAAAACCACAAGCAAAGCTGGTGAATATGATTTCTGAGTCACTGTCAGTGATATTCAAAAGATCTTGGAAAAATGCAAGAGGTATTATGAGGCTGCTGCTGAGGGTATTCAGTCATTCAGTCATGTCTGACTCTTTGTGACCCCATGGACCACAGCACACCAGGCCTTTCTGTCTTCTATTATCTCCCAAAGTCTATCCAAGCTCATCTTCATTGCTTCCACGACACTATGTATCCATCTCATCCTCTGCTGTTCCTCCTCCTTTTGTCTTCAATCTTCCTAGCATCAGTTTTTTTTTTCCAGTGATTCCTGTCCTCTCATTATATGACCAAGGCATTTAAGCTCCAGCTTCATTATTTGACCTATCAATGAATAGCCAGAGTTAATTTCTTTAAGTATTGACTGACTTGATCTCCTTGCTATCCAAGGAACTCATAAAAGTTCTCTCACAACACAATTAAAAAAATATCAATTCTTCAGCACTCAGCTTTCCTTATAATCTAACTCTCACAACAATACATTACAACTAGAAAAACCATAGCTTTGACTATATAGATTTTTGTTGCCAAGGTGATGTCTCTGCTTTTTAATATGTTGTCTAGATTTGCCATAGCTTTCCTTCCAGGGAGCAAGCATCCTTTAATTTCATGGCTGCAGTTGCCATCTGTGGTGATCTTTGAGCTCAAATATATAAAATCTAACACTGCTTTCATTTCTTCTTCCTCTATTTGCCAGGAAGTCATGGGACTAGAGGCCATGATTTTATTTTTTTTTAATGTTAAGCTTCAAGTCAGCTTTTACATTCTCCCCTTTCATACTCATGAAGAGGCTTCTTAATTCTTCTTCACTTTCTGCCATCTCAGTGGTATCCTCTGCATATCTGAGATTGCTGATATTTCTCCTGGCAACCTTGATTATGGTTTTCGATTCATCCAGCCTGACATTTCACATGATATTCTTTGCATATAAGTTAAGTTAAAAAGGTGACCATATCCAGCCTTGTCATACTCCTTTCCCAGTCTTGAAGCAATCAGTTGTTTCATGTTTGGTTCTAACTATTGCCTCCTGTTCCACATCCCATCTCTTTGAGGACATGCCACAAGTTCTTGTGATCTACACACTCAAAAGCTTGAGTGGAGTCAATGAAGTGGATATTTTTTTCTGGAATTTCTTTGCTTTCTCTATAATCCAGTGAATGTTGGCAATTAGATCTCTAGTTACTCTGCCTCATTGAAAATCAACCTCTTCTGGTAATTCTTGGTTCACATATTGCTGAAACCTAGCTTGCAGACTCTTAAATATAATCTTGCCAGCATGTGAAATGAGTGCAATCATTTGATAGTTTGAACATTTCTTTGGCATTGCCCTTCTTTAGAACTGGGACATAAACCGATCTTTTCCAACCCAGTGGCCACTGTTGAAATTTCCAAATTTGCTGACATATTGTGTGCAACACTTTAACAGCATAATCTTTTAGGGTTTTCAATAGATCAACTGGAATTCTTTCACCTCCACTAACCTTACTCTTAGCAATGCTTCCTAAGGTCCACTTGACTTCACTCTCCAACATGTCTGATCAGTAACCACATTATCATGGTTATCAGTCATGTTAAGATCTTCCTTGTAGGGTTCTTCTGTATACTCTTCCCACCTCTTCCTAATCTCTTCTACTCCCATTAAGTTCCTACCATTTTTATTTTTTGTCATGCCCATTTTTTGTGTGAAACACTTCCTTTTTATTGCCAATTTTCTTGAAGAGATCTCTTGTCATTCCCATTATCCTGTTTTCTTCTATTTCTTTACATTGCTCATTTAAGAAAACCTTCTTATCTTTCCTTGCTATTCTCTGGAATTCTGCGTTAATTTTCCATTTCTTTCTTTTCCTTTTGCTTTTCTTCTTTCCTCAGCTCTTTGCAATATGGGACTAGAGAACAGCACTGAGAGCGTGAGAGGAAGACAGACTGGGGAGGTGGAGGATAAGAAGGAGGGAAATGCAAACCACAGGCTGCTAACTTCACTTTTTAGCAAAAATTTTAAATGCATTATTATATTTTATCAAGTGTAGTACAATGAAAATATCACAGGCTCTGATTCAGAGGACTTGAGTTCAAATCTAGCCTCTGAAACTCACTACTTATATGATCTTGGACCATTTATTTAATCCTTCTGGGTGTCAGTTTCCTCAACTATAAAATGTGGTTGTCAGATTATCTGGCTTTTGATGTCCTTTCTAGGTCTAGAGATGGTTAATCACCATCTGCAAAAGGAAGTAATAATCACAAAGAGTGTCGTTTCAAGAACATGTTATTCTAAATTTTCGTAGACTTCTCAGTAATGCAAGGATATAAGACAACTCCAAAAGATTCATGATGGAAAATGCTATCCATATTCAAAGAAAGAGCTTGGAGTCTGAATGGAGATGGAACTATACTATTTTCTTTCTTTTTTTTCTTTAGTTGTTTTGTTTTGTTTCTTCTTTCTCGTGGTTCTTCCTATTGGTTTTTATACTCCTTTACAGCATGACTAATGTGAACATATGTTTAATATGAATGTATATGTAGAGTCTATATCAGATTGCCTGCCATCTTGGGGGATGGAGAGGGGAGAGAAGAGAGAACATTCAAAATTCAAAAGCTTATAGAAGTGAATGTTGAAAACTAAAAGTAAAGAAATTTAAAAGAAAAAAAAAAAAGAAAAGGAAGAAGAAACAGAAGAAGAGAAGACTTAGTCCTGAATGATTAGAAAGTTTGGACAAATATAAATGTTTGTAAATAAATAAATAAACAAACATGGGGGAAAAAAGAACAAGTTATTCCAGGCTAAATGATAATTTTAGAAACAGAGTTACTAACTTGATAATTCAGGGAAATGCTATAGCCATTGTTTATGCAATTTTTAGCAAAGCATTTGATAAAGTGTCTCACAGTACTTAGGAGAAGGAAGAAAAAGTAGGGTAGAATATATTTTAGTAGAAGAAGAATGCAGAGCCTGTTGAATGACCTGACCCAAAAGGTAGTTAACAGTTCTTTGTCAAATTGGCAAGAAGTTTACAGTGATATGTCCCAGGAATCTATGTGTAATAAAGAACCTAGTACAGAATGGGGTGGCTAGGTGGCACAGTGAACAGAGCACTGGCCCTGGAGTCAGGAGGACCTGAGTGCAAACCCAGCCTGAGACGCTTAACACACACACACACACACACACACACACACACACACACACACACCTAGCCGTGTGACCTTGGGCAAGCCACTTAACTCCAATTGCCCTACCTTCCCCCTCCAAAAAATAAAAAAGAACCTAGTACAGAGAATAGATGTGCCATGTACTCATGGCCTCATGGTGGCTGGAAGTGAGACAGAACTAGCAATCCCTTCCCCGTCTACAGGCCTATAGCAGTTTGTCCTCCTCAATCACCAGCAGAGAAGGAAATATAGATTGGTTGCCTCCCATGAAGTCTTTTATATACATATTCTTTTCCAGCCCAATGGCCAATCAAAAAGCTTTCTCTCATAATACAGTAAGTAAATAGACCGTAAGTGGATAGGAAATAGTCATAGAATACCTGTGCATGCTCTGAAGTAGAAAGCAGGGCCTTCTATAATGCAAGCCCATAAGTAGGTTCACCAACCATCCCACAGTGTATTGGTAGCAAGCAGAGCACTATACAAACTCATAGAAGGGGATTCTCATCAGTCAGTCTTCCACTGCCCCCAACATGTGCTTGGCCCCGTACCGTTTAACATTTTTGTTATTTGGATAAAGATATTGATGGAATGAGTATCAAAGTATTGAATTTGCAGATGACACAAAGTTGGATGATAAAGTCAGAATCCAAAAAGATCTTGATAGATTCGAACACGGGGCTGAGTATAACAGGATATCATTTAGTAGGTATAAATTAAAGTTTTAGGCTTTGGCTTTAAAAAATATATAAACTTAAAACAGTATCAAATGGAGGAGGTATGGTAAGACAGCAGTTTGTTTGAAAAAAGATGTGGGAGTTCAGTGAATCACAAGCTCAATATGAGTTAATAGAGTAATATGGCAACAAAGAAAACTAAATATGATCTTGGGTTATATTAACAGAGGCAAATTTCCAGAGATGAGAATGTGGTAGTTTTGATGCATTGGTTCTTTGTCAGGTTACATCTAGAGTATTGTATTGTTAGAGCTACATTTTTGGAGGGATATTGATAAGCTGGAGAGTGTCCAGAAGAGGGCAGCCGGGATGATGGAGAACCTCGAGTTTGTGACATAGAGGACTGTAAGGGTTATGGGATTTAAAGATCTTCCATGCCCCATGGACGTGCTGACATAGCAGAGCAAGAGAAAGCGGAAAGCCAGAGAAAGTGAAAGCCGAGCTAGTGGTCCTGCGGTTTGCTGAGCCAAGCTAGCGGTCCTGCGGTTTGCTGACGTAGCAGGAAGGGGCGGAGCAAGAGAAAGCGGAAAGCGAGAGAAAGTGAAAAGCCGAGCTAATGGTCCTGCGGTTGGCGGTTGGTGGCGGTTGCGGTTGCGGTTGCGGCAGCAGCAGAGGCAGTGGCAGCGCGGAGGCCTTTTTTTTTTTTTTTTTAGTTAGGACTGCTAAGGACTCCTGCTGAGGACTGCCAAGGGCCGGAGCTGCTGGGAGCGCGCTGGGTGGTTGCTGTGAGTGGGGAGAGGAGGACCTTTGCCTGAGGTAGCCTGTTCTGTTTTAAAGGCTTGAGAATGTGGGTGCTTTCTACTTTATCTACCTGTGCCAATATCATAACTACTCTGATGGCTTTCACTTTCTGGTTTTGGGACTCAGTCTTTTGGTATCTTAATAAATTTTCTAGTTTATTTCCCCATATGGCAAGCATGACGTATTTTGTGATGGATAATTATATCAGCATATTTGTAATCTCTATAGGCATTGTGAATATGGCATTGCTGATACAAGGACTAGTTGAAGTAACTGGTAAATTAGCAAAGGTTTAACTAGGTGGTATAATAACTAGAGTGCAGATGAAGTCAAGAAGACTGGAGTTTAAGTCCTGCCCCCAGCACTGGCTCTGTGACTAAACAGGTCACTTATATTCACTGTGCCTTAGTTTCCTTACATGTCAAAATGGGAGAGTTGGATATGATAACCCACTCTGGTTCTGAGCCTATGAGCCTATGATCCTGAAGAATCATAAGGAGGTAAATTTAGACTTAGTGGGGTGGCTAGCTAGTGCAGTGAATAGAGCACTGGCCCTGGACTCAGGAGGACCCAAGTTCAAATCCAGCCTCAGATGCTTAACACTTATGAGCCACATGACCTTGGGCAAGTCACTTAACCCCAATTTCCCTGCCTTCCCCCTTCCAAAAAAAAAACTTTAGACTTAGTATGAAAGATAACTTCCCAAGAATTATACAATCAAAACCCCAAATGGGTCACTCTAGGAGGCAATAGGTTTCCCCTGGCTGGGGGTCTTCTAGAAAAACCGCATGACCACTCATGGGATATATTGTAGAAGGGGTTATTTTTTGTTGTCATAATTTGGACAGCCCCTACTAACTCTGAAAATGATGTGATTCTGTGAAGAGGGTCTTCTGACTGATTCCAGTGTTCCTTGCACTGTACCACATACTGCCTTTCATTTGAAATTATCTTTGAGCATAGAAAACAGAATTTCAGAGATGGAAAAGACCTTAGAATGTGGTGTTACTATTGTGCTATAAGAAATGATGAGTTCAATGATGTTAGAAAAACATGCATGAAATAATGAAGAATGGAGTGAGTTAACCAAGAGAACACTGTATACAGTAACAGAAAGGAATAGCAAGTTGTGCATAGTAGATTTGCAGGTTTTGTGCAATCATCTTTTTTACTATACTGTTATAGACATGTTTTTTTTATTCCATAAATGAAAAAAATGAAGAAGGTGATGTGTGTGGGGGTGGGGGGTGGGGAAAGAACAGTGTTAGAGCTGGAAAGGACCCAAGAAATCATTTTTTCAATCCCTTCATGTTAGAGATGAGGAAACTGAGGACTAGAGAGAAGTTTCTTGCTTACACTCACACAGTGGCTTGAATCTTCCATGGAGTGATTTCTTATTCAAGTGTTACTAATCTGGAAAATAGCCCAATTCCTCTGAAATAAATTAGAAACTATTAAAGTCATACTAGTAGCTTTCAGTCCACAAAGAATAAATGAATGGTCAAAGAATCTGAACAGGCAATATTCAAAAGTAAAAGAGTACAAGTCTTTAATAATCCTTTGGGGAAATGTTCAACTTTTCCAATGATTAGATGCAAATTAAAACAAAATTGACATACCACTACACACCCACGAAATTGGCAAAAATCATTAAGAGCAACAAAACTTAATGCTGGAAGGATTGTGGAGGAAAAATAGGCATGTTCATTCGCCGCTATGGAATTGCAAACATAGAATCTTTCTGGAATGTATTTTGGCAATATGAAGTGAAGGTTACCAAAAAAATCTTTTAATCCAGAAAGTCCAGTTTGGGGAATGTACTCTAAAAGTATCTAAAACAACAACAATCCCCCTGTGCAAAAATTTGTATGTATATGTGTGTGTACATATATATGCATATGTGTGTGTGTGTGTGTGTGTGTGTGTGTGGAATACAGTTAGATCTGGGAGGACCATGCAAAATGGAATGAACTTCAAGACTATGGAGGGGCATAGAATTGGGAAGGTAGTATGGAATAATAGACAGAGCACTGGTTCTGGATTCAGAGGACATGGATCCAAGTCCTGTTTTTGACCTTCATTACGTATGAGATCTTGGGCTTCTGTGCCCCAGTTTCCTTAGCAGGATAATAAAGAGTATGGATTAGATAGATGACTTTTGAAGTCTTTTACAATTTTGAGTCTATGACTCTATGATCTATGATCCAAAAAATAGACAAATAATCTTGACAGGAACTTACAGGAGGTAGCCAAAAAGCAATCTTACTTTATGCATTTAAATTAATTTAAATTTAAATAGTTTGAGTAAAAGCACCGGCCCTGGGGTCAGAGTCAGAGTCAGAGTCAGGAGGACCCAGAATGGGTTCCAGCTTCAGATACTTAACACCCACACAAAAATAACTGGCTGTGTAACCTTGGGCAAGTTACTTAACCCCAATTGCCTTAAAAAAAAATTTAAATAGTTGCTTTTGAGAAGAACAGGACTAAAGAATGTCATAATGTATGATGGAAAAGAAGATATCTGGCCCTTTGGTGCAGATGAAGCATAACAAATGATACTCAAGTGCTCTCCTGCTGCCACCAAAAAGTTCAGGAAACCAACTGATAAATGGTCAAAGGATGTGAACAGGCAATTATCAGATGAAGAAATTAAAGCTATCTATAGTCATATAAAAATGCTCTAAATCACTATTGATTAGAGAAATATTCATCAAAACAGCTCTGAGGTACCACATCACACCTATCAGATTGGCTAACATGACAAAACAGGGAAATGATAAGTGCTGCAGAAGATGTAGGAAAATTGGAACATTAATGCATTGTTGGTGGAGTTGTGAACTGATCCAACCATTCTGGAGAGCAATTTGGAACTATGCCCAAAAGTATATGCGTTGACCCAGCAATACCACTTCTAGGTCTGTATCCCAAAGAGATAATAAAAAGGGGAAAGGGCCCATGTGTACAAAAATATTTATAGCAGCTCTTTTTGCAGTGGCCAAGAATTGGAAATTGAGAGAATGCCCATCAATTGGGAAATGGTTTAACAAGTTGTGGTATATAAATGTAATGGAATACTATCGTGCTGTAAGAAATGATGAGCAGGCAGACTTCAAAAATACCTGAAAAAGCTCACATGAACTGACACTGAGTGAAGTAAGCAGAACCAGGAGAACATTATACACAGTAACAGCAACATTGTTCAATGACCAACCTTGATAGACTTAACTCTTTTTTTTTTTTTTTGCCTTTTGGAGGGCAGTTGGGGTTAAGTAACTTGCCCAAGGTTCCACAGCTAGTTTTTTTGTGTGGGTGTTAAGTGTCTGAGGCTGGAACTGAACTCTGGTCCTCCTGACTCCAGAGCCAGCATTTTACTCACTGCGCCACCTAGCTGCCGCCCCCACCCCATAGACTTAACTCTTGTCAGCAAAGCAAGTATCTAAGACAACTTCAAGGGACACATGATGGAAAATGCTATTCACATCCAAAAAAAGGAGTATGGAGTCTGAATGCAGACTGAAACATACTATTTGCTCTCTTCTTTGTTGTTGTTGTTGGGTTGCTGTTTTTTGTTTGTTTCTTCTTTCCCATGGTTTCTCCCATTGGTTCTAATTCTTCTTTACAACACGACTAATGTGAAAATATGTTTAATGTGATGTATATGTAGAGCTTATATTAGATTGCATGCCATCTTGAGGGGAGAGGCAAAGAAAATTTAGAACTCAAAATCTTATGGAAGGGAATGTTGAAAACTAAAAATAAACAAATTTATTTTTTTTTAAGTCAGAAGAAAGCAAGGAAGGCAAGTTCATGGATGGACATGAACAAGAATGATATAGGACAGGGAAGCCATGAATGGGTTGTAATTTACATCAGTGGAAGGAATATCCACATGGATAAAATCATCATTTGAGTTCCCAAACCTGTTTGGTACAGTTGTATTGGTTATTTAAACTTAAGCTTTTAAAATAAAACATCTAGACTTTTAAAGTAGCCTAAATCCCCATATAGTACTGTCCATCTCTCCTTGCATCTGTAGAGCCTGTCCCCCATCATGCTTAGATTTTACACCCCTTTTTTGACCTCTGCTCCTTAGAATTCCCTACTTTCCTTCAAAGCTTAGATACAGAAATACATGAAACCTTTCCTAATCTTCGCATCTCAGAGTGCCTCTCACAAATACTTTCTATTGATTTTATATATACTTTATATCTATATATTTATATCTATCTGTCTGTCTGTCTTTCCTAGTAGAATGTAAGCTCCTTGAGGGCATAAAAAATGTTTCATTTTGGTTTTTGTAGGTGCCTTGATTGATTCATTAATTTACATACTTTTAAATTTACATAATTTACATTCTTTTTAAAAAAGGTGTTTCTGACTTTTTCCTGCTAGAGTACACTTGATTAACATATTCCACAAAAGTCCTTCTCAGATGCCATGTGGGGGTGAGTGAACTGGATGTTGAGTTCTCAATGACTGTATACCACGGGAGTAGAAGCTCTGGTTGTTTCTAAGAAGATGAAAAGACCAAGAGAAATAAAGCCCTATGTATTGTGCCTGAGGGTCAGCCTACCCTGGTCACTAGTGGTTTGGCTGCTAGTGAAGGAATTCTTTGGCTATGAGGACCATTCATTTACATACTGGATAAATTTGACTGAATCATCAACTCCCGCAAGAGGTGAGGTAGGGGTCGGTTTGTTAGAAGGAGTTTAAATGATGCTACCACAGGTGTTTGTGGAGAAAATTTGCTGTTACAGACGTTGTAGGGACCTCAGGAAACATTTTTAAAATGTCAGATAGACAGTTGGAGAAGATGATCTCTAAGGTTCCTTCTGGTTCTAAATTCTAAGATCTTCTGGCACCCTTTAGCTCTGCCACTGCATGTGACTGCCTTGTATCCAAAAGTAAATGGTTGTATCTCACTGGGGCTCAGTTCCATTCTCTGTTTCATCCATCCTTTTCTCTATAGAGATGTTTTTAGAGTTAAACAAAAAACTCTTTGGAGAAACTAGATCTCTATTATTTCTTCCAGCCTTACATCCTATGATCCTACCAAATGCATTTCTAAAATATATACATATATGTGTACATATATGTGAATATATACATATATTTGTACATATAGGGGTATATAAATATACATGCACATGCACACATATGCACCATTTTCCTAGGGACTAATGGAAAGAGATAATCCACAAATGTGATGGGAGAGTTTCACTTTATTTTCAAACTAAAATTTTCCAATACCCCTTCCCCTCAATTATTTAATACTTTTTTATACTTAAAATGAAATTGGAATGACAGCTTTGAAGTCCAGAGGGAAAATATCCAGAAATATGTATTTGAGGTCAGAAGGGAAGGGGTGGAGCCTGACAGGGTACCATCCCTCTAACAGTCTTGATGGGGGCTTTGAGTATAGCCAGGAAAGCTTTCGTCACCGTAATACAATTTTGTATGTTAAACAGATGTCAGATAGAAGAAAGACACCAGGGCTTTTCTTTTCTTATTCTGAGGACCTTGGTTCCCCCAAAGCAGCCATTTTTTTTTTTCAGTTACCATGACAGTGTTAATAGGAGTTTATCGTTTTCCCAAGCCTGCTGCATGTTAATGTGGAATCAATTCATGAATGTTATCTGTAAGACCTAAGAGGTTCCAAACCATAGCCTCCAATTGTGTTCAGGGAAGAGAGAGAAAGAAGGAGAGAGAGACAGAGAGAAAAACAGAGAGAGAGAGAGACACAAAAGAGACAGAGAGACAGAGACAGAGGGAGGGAGAGAGGGAGAGAGAAATTATCCTCTTACCTTTCCCTTTCCCTTTCTCTCTCTTACCATCACCTCTTGGGTAGTAGCTATGTGAAAGTACAATTTTTTTTTTAAATTCACGCTATTTATTAACCCATCTGTAACAGTAGACACAGAACAATTATGCTTTTGCTATTAGTAACCAAAAGCCTCGAATTGCTAGTTAAAAAAACAAAAACAAAACCAAAAACTCACCCAGTCCAGAATCTGTTGGGACAAATGCCAGAATGTTCCCAGGACCATTTTTCTGTCTAACTTTATAAACATCAAACCAGCTTGCTTTCTAAAAGGAAGAGGCACTACATATGACATAAGCAATTTTGAAGGATGTGGGACTCTAGCAGGACAGCTGTCTTCAGAGAAAAGGAGGATTCAAAATAATTTTAATGTCTTCAAAAGTATAATTTCCTATGTTACAGACCAGCGGCAAAATTAAACAAACTATCAAGGAGCAACTTTTGTCTCCTAACCGAGTTCTATTGTAACAAAATATCCAACTATAGCAGTTTTCCATTTTGGCTGCTGGTGTTTACTTGTTGATACACTATTTTTTGAGTGTGTAATACTTTGAGGAGCTGTTGAAATGATTTACTCAAATTGTTACTATATTACTACATTTAACAAAGTCACATTTTCCGTTGAGGGAGAAGATCCTTCTGAAAAAATTCAGCTTATTATCATAGTTTTTTTTACAATAGATTTTTTTTTTCCTGGCATCTGGAGTATTTGATTCCTTTTTTTGCTATTTGGAGTTGTTCTTTTATCATTATCTTCAGGAAGCAGCATTAGCATGCTACAGATAAGAGCCACATCCAGATGTGCATATCAAAGGATGAACAACTGCTTATTAAGAAAAACTTTTTTTCTTTAAGCGGAGCAAGGTTCAAAGGAATAGTAAAAACCTATTTTTTTTTTTAAAGTGACAAAACTGTCTGGCAATTCTGGGGATTGTCAACATAATGCATAGAAATTTTTTTTAAATTGAAGTCCAAAGAAAAAAAGTAAAATAAAAAATGGAAAGTCAAAATGGCTGTCTCTAAACTTTCCCTTTCACTTAATGCCATGTTTTGTACCTGTTTTTTTTTTTTTTTAAGGAGGGGAACAGCAATATTTAAGCCACAAATATGATTCAATTAATTTCTACTATCTACTATAATCATAAAACTATAAGGCACCCGGGGGGGGGGGGCATATAAAGAAAACACACTGAAATCATGGTCTAATAGGGGGATTAAGCTAGAAGGGAGTGTAGAAATGATTGAGCCCAGCTCCCTTATTTTTCAGAAGAGAAAGCTAAGGCCATGAATGGTCAAGTGCTTTGTCCAAGCTCATATGAGTAGCAAACAACAGAGTCAGCATTCAAATCCTGTTCCTCTGACCTTAAATAATAATAATAGCTATTATTTTAGGTTTACAAAATATTTACAAATATGATCTCATTTAATCCTGATAAGAACCCTGAAAGGTAAGTACCATTATTATTCCCATTTTATAGATGCTAAAACTGAAGTTAGTGACTTACCCACGGTTAATCATACAGCTAATAAGTTTTTTGAGACTACATTTGAACTTAGGTCCTCCTGACTCTAGATCAAAGGCACTATCCACTGTACTATCTAGCTATCTAAAACCAATGATCTTTCTGTTCTATGCTGAGGCCATGAAAAATAGACACACAAATAACTATCATACACAATTGAACATAAAAACCTAAGAATGCTTAGAGGCAGCTGAAAGCACTGTGCCCAGAGTCAAAAAGATCTGAGTTCAAATATGACCTCACTTACTAGCTGTATGACCCTAGCTAGACAAGTCACTTAACTTTTGTTTGCCTCAGTTTCCTCGTCTGTAAAATGGAGATAATAATAATACCCACCTCCCATGGTTGCTGTGAGGATCAGATGAGGTATTCGTGAAGCACTTAGCCCAGTGCCTAACACATAGTATGCCCTATATAAATGCTAGTTATTGTAATTACTATTATTTTTAGAAATTGTTGGGTGAGTTTCCTCATTTCCCACAATGTGACAGTTCCATGGAGAAAGCAGCATTTGAACTAAACCTCAAAGGAAATGACCAACCAACATTTAGGCACTTCAGAGTGACAAGAATTTAACAGCATGGACCCTCAAAAACTGATGCTGGGAAAGACTAAAGGCAAAAGGAAAAGGGACAGCAGAAGATGACATGAAGCAATGAATACAAGCTTGCACAGACTTTAGGAGAGAGTGGAGGATAGAAGGACCTGGCGTGCTATTGTCTTTGGTGTCCCAAAGACTTGGACAGGACTGAATGACTGAACAACAACCACAACCCTCAAGGAGTTTACATTCTACTGAAGGATGGGATGATATTTTATTGTATGGGGAACTCCCAGGGAGAAAACCCCCATTAACAATGCAGGTTTGGGGGCAGCCAGGTAGCACAGCGAGTAAGAGCACCGGCTCCAGTGTCGGGATGACCTGGGGATCGAATCCCAGGCTCAGACACTTAGCACCCACCCAGAAACACCTGGCCATGTAACCTTGAGCAAGTTACTTAACCCCAATTGCTTAGGGGCGGCCAGGTGGCTCAGTGAGTAAGAGCACCAGCTCCAGTGTCAGGATGACCTGGGGATCAAATCTGGGCTCAGATACTCAGCACCACACCCAGAAATAATTGGCCGTGTAACCTTGAGCAAGTTACTTAACCCCAATTGCTTTAAAAAAACAAAACAATGCAGGTTTGTACCTGTTTTGTACCTTGGAGTCTAAGACAGTTCACTGGAGCACAGGGAGGTTAAATGAAGTGTCAAGAGTTGCACAGTTAATATGTATCACAGGTAAGACTTGAAGCCCTGTCTTTCTGACTCAGGCTTGATATCCATTATAGCACACTATTTCTCTACTGTATATGTATCATGATTTACTCTTGTTGTTCAGTCATGTCCAACTCTTTATGACCCCATTTGAAATTTTCTTGGCAAAGATACTGGAGTGGAGTGTCATTTCCTTCTCCAATTCATTTTACAGATAAGGAAATTGAGGCAAACAAAGTTAAGTGATTTGCCCAGGGACACAGATAATGTCTGAAGTCACATTTTAACTCAGGTCTTCCTGACTCCAGACCTGGTACTCTATCCAATGATTTATAATAGTTGATATAGAGTCATCCTTGAAACTAGGAAGACCAGTATTCAAGTTCCACCTTGGATATATGTTGACTATGTGTGACCTTAGACACTTCATTTAATCCCTCAGTGCTCAGGGCAATTCTCTAAGGCTATAAGTTTTGGGGGAAGATGCACTTCTGTGTTGGTAGAGGGAGTTTCTTCACTTGGAAGTTCCCTATAGCAATGAAATAACAGGTCTTGTCCTTATTAATCAATATCCTTGGTTTAACTTGCTCTCCTTCTAATGGACATTCTGTATATTAATTTCAACCTCATTGTCACTGCCAACAACATCAAAAGATATCTCCTTAAGTGACCAGGGGAATTAAATATGTCAGAATGTCCCAAGCCCTAAAATAAACCAGCCTCAAAGGAGACATAATAAGGTAACTCCTTACTCTGCCACTCTGGAATTTTCTTGGCAGTTTGTGTTTGTACATAATCCCTTCTTTTCAGTTATGAGGTAACTGGTTTTGACTCTGATGATTTGACAGGGTCTGGGCCTGCCTTAAGGGTGGCTCTAAATTCATAACAAGAAGTCTCATGGGGATGGCTAGGAGGCACAGTGAATAGAGCACTGGCCCTGGAGTCAGGAGGACCTGAGTTCAAATTGAACCTCAGTCACTTAACACAAAAAAAGTAGCCATGTGACCTTGGGCAAGTCACTTACCCTCAATTGTCCTACCTTCCCCCCTCCAAAAAGCAAAAAAAAAAAGTCTTATGCCTCTCTTTTGCCTTATCAATTAAGAAAACAGTGGAATCTCTCCTATTCCCTAATCAATCACAACATCTGAGTCAGAAGGGACCTCAGAAACTAAATCTAAACTTTATTCTATGACCTCTACTACCTCCTCATTGCCACCTACCTGGAATACTGTAATCATTTTCAGTAATAATAATAACAATTTATATTTAATGATAATAGCAACTCACTTTAAGGTATACAAAAGTTTTCTGCCTTCACAACAACCTCATGAGGTAGGTGCTACATGTATTATTATACCCATTTAACAGATGGGAAAAATAAAACTCAGGAAGTTGTGACTTTCCTGAAATCAATCAGACAACAAGAATTTATTAAACAACTACCACATACCAAAACTCTGTGCTAAGCCTGGAGATCATAAGTAAGGCAAAACCATGTTCTCTTTCCCTAGGTAGTTTATATTGTAATAATGGAGATAACATGTCAACAGCTATGTACATATAAGATACATACTTGTTCATGTCCTTGCATTCAAAATTTACTAACAATCTATCAATAATGGAGGATCCAAGATGGGGTAGAAAAGGCAGTGACTTCCCTGAGCTGTCCTCTAAGCCCCTCCCAAAACCTTTAAATAATGCCATAAAACAATTTATGGAGCAGCAAAACCCACAAAAGGATGGACTGAAATAATTTTCCAGCCAAAGACAACTTATAAAGTCAACAGGCAAGGTCTGTGGCACCTGAGTGAGAGTAGAGCACAGCCCAGCACAGGCTGTGTCAGCACAGACCTGGCCCCAGCAAATCGAGAGCAGGCCTTGGGAGCCACTGAATCAGTAGTGGCTGCAGCAGTATCAGAGGTTGCTTCTGGAGCTCTCATACCACAGAAAGTAAGGGGTTGAACAACTGCTCAGAAGGAGATTACAGGGGTCTCTTTTCTAGTGCTGAGATGGGACTCTGTTGCTTTGCTCGTACTTGGATCCAAGTTGCAGCCTTGGTTGGCAGTCCCAGGGTGAGGAGGGGCACTAGCACATCAGAGCTTATGGTCTCAGTGGAACAGTGATCTTCATCATAGTTCCAGAGCAAAAAAGAGTGCTTGTGGTCACAGACCAGAGTGGAGGCCAGAAGAGTAGTAAACACAACTTTCCTTAGATGGTACCTCCTTGGAAGAACTGAAAACTTATAGATCCCTAAAAGTATCTCTGAAAACAGATGCACAAAATCCCTGAAGCTTGGGACAGTTAACTCCACACCATGAAAGCAGAGCCCTACTTTAATAAAGAGTTAAAAGTCAAGAAAAAAGACTAGAAAATGAAGAAAAAATGGAAAAAAATTCTAAAAATAGAAAATTACTATGGTAACAAGGAACATCAAAGCACACACTCAGAAGAAATCAAAGTCAAAGCTCCTATATCCAAAGCCTGCAAGAAAAATATGAATTGGCTTCAGGCCATGGAAGAGCTCAAAAAGGATTTTGAAAATCAAGTATGAGAAGTAGAGGAAAAATTGGGAAGAGAAATAAGAGTGATGAAAGAAAATCATGAAAAACAAGTCAACAGCTTGGTAAAGGAGACACACAAAATTACTGAAGAAAATAAGAGCTTAAAAAAAAGACTAGTCCAGACAATGAGAAGAATACTTTAAAAAGTGGTTGGCTAAATGGAAAAAGAGGCACAAAAATTCACTGAAAAAAAAAATCTTTAAAAGATAGAATTGGCCAAATGAGAAAGGAGGTACAAATGCTTCCTGAAGAAAATAATTCCTTTAAAATTATAACTGATGGGTATCTTACCCTACAGGAAAATAGTGGGAAAGGGGGTAAGAGGAGGGATGATAGAAGGGAGGGCAGATTAGGGAAGATGGTAGTTAGAAGCGAACACTTTTGAAAAGGGACAGTCAAAGAAAAAAATAGAATAAGTGGGGGGTGGGATAGGATGGAGGGAATTAGTCTTTCATAATATAACTACTATGCGTAACTACACATGTACAACCTATATTAAATTGCTTATCTTCCCAGTGGGGGTGGGAGAGGAGGGAAGAAGAAAAAAAAATCTGGAACTCAAAGTTTTAAAAACAAATGTTTAAAGAAAATTGCTTTTTACATGCAACTGGGAAATAAGATATACAGGCACTGGGGTATAGAAATCAGCCTTGCCCTACTAGAAAGTTGGGGGATGGGGGAATGAGGGAGGATATAAGAGAGAACAGATTGGAGGAAGGGGTATTCAATAGGCTGGCTATTTTGGGGTGGGGGTAGGAGAAAGATGAGGAGAAAAATTTGTAACTCAAAATCTTGTGGAAATGAATGTTGAAAACTAAAAATAAATAAATAAATTGGAAAAAAGAAAACAAAAAAGGCAAAAAAAATTTAGAATTGAACTCTAGTTAGTAGGGAAAGGGAAAAGGGAGAAAAAAAAGCATAAATGGGGAGCAGGGAGAGAAAATAGCATGGAGAAAATTACACAGATAGTAATTTTAATTGTGAATGTAAATGGGATGAACTCTCCCATAAAAAAATTAGTGGATAGCAGAATGGATTAAAAACCATAATCTACAATATGTTGTTTACATGAAATACATTTAAAATAGAGGGATAAACACAGGATAAATGCAAAAAACTAGAGTAGAATACATTATTCTTCGGCTGAAGTAAAAAAATAAAAGCAAGGGCAGCAATCCTGATCTCAGACAAAGCAAAAGCAAAAAGAGATCTAATTAAAAGAGATAAGGAAGAAAACTACATCCTGCTAAAAAATACATATGCACCAAGTGGTATAGCATCCAAATTCTTAGAGAAGTTAATAGATTTACAGGAAGAAATAGAAAGAAAAACTATATTAGTGGAGGACCTGAACCTCCCCCTCTCTGAGCTAGATAAATCTAACTAGAAAATAAACAAGAAAGAAGTTAAGGAGGAGAATAGAATTTTAGGAAAGTTACATATAGTAGACCTCTGGAAGAAACTGAATGGGGATAGAAAGGAATGCCTCCTTCTCGGTGGTATATGGCACCGACAAAACAATTGACCATGTACTAGGGCAATAAAACTTCACAATCCAATTCAGAAAGGCAGAAATATTAAATGCCTTCTTTTCAGATCATAATGCAATAAAAATTATATGTAATAAAGGTCCACAGAAAGACTAAAAATTGATTGGAAACTAAATAATCTAATCCTAAAGAATGAATGGGTCAACCAACAAATCATAGAAACAATCAATAACTTCATGTAAGAGAATGCCAATAATAAGACAACATACCAAAACTTATGGGATGCAATGAAAGCTGCTTGTAGGGAAAGTTTTATATCTCTAGCTGCTTACATGAATAAAATAGGGAAAGAGATCAATGAATTGGGCATGCAACTGAAAAAGCTAGAAAAAGAACTAACTAAAAATCCTCAATTAAATAGCAAATTAAAAATACTGAAAACAAAAGGAGAGCTTAATAAAATTGAAATTAAGAAAACTATTGAACTAATTAAAAAAAAACACCTAAGAGCTGATTTTATGAAAAAAAAAACAATAAAATAGATAAACCTTTGGTTAATTTGATTAGAAAGAAGAAAGAAAAAAACCAAATTGCCATTCTCAAAAATGAAAAGGGTGAATTCATCCACCAATGAAGAAGAAATTAAAACAATAATTAGGAAACATTTTGCCCAATTATATGCCAATAAATGGATGAATATTTGCAAAAATATAAATTGCCCAGATTAACAGTAGAGGAAATAAAATATTTAAATAAAGTCATTTAAAAAAAAAGAAATTGAACAAACCATCAATGAACTCCCTAGGGAAAAAATAACCAGGGCCAGATGGATTTGCAAGTGAATTCTATCAAACATTTAAAGAACACTTAATTCCAATACTATACAGATTATTTGGGGGAAAAGACAAAGAAGAAGTCTTACCAAATTCTTTTTATGATACAAATATGGTACTGATACCTAAACCAAGAAGAGTCAAAACAGAGAAAGAAAATTTCCAATTTTCCTAATTAATGTAAAAAAATTTTTTTTGCTTTTTTTTGGAGGGGGAAGGCAGGGCAATTGAGGTTAAGTGACCTGCCCAAGGTTACACTGCTAGTAAGTGTTAAGTGTCTGAGGCCACATTTCAACTCAGGTCCTCCTGACTACAGGACCAGTGCTCTGTTCACTGCACTACCCAGCCACCCATAGATGTAAAAGTTTTAAATAAAATATTAGCAAAATGATTCTAGGAACTTGTCATGAGAATAATAGTATGACCAAATAGGATTTATGCCAGGAATGCAGGACTGGATCGATATTAGGAAAACTATCAGCACAACTGACCATAGCAACAACAAAACTAACCAAAACCATGTGATTATCCAATAGATGCAGTAAAAGCTTTTGACAAAATACAAAAGCAATTCCTATTAAAAACACTAGAGAGCATAGGAATAAATGGAGTATTCCTTAAAATGATAAGTTGCACCTACCTAAAATCATTAGCATGTGATGGGGATAAGCTAGAAGCATTTCCAATATAATCCAGGTGGAGGGCAGGGGGTGAGAGGTGGGTAACAAGTGTGTGTGTGTGTGGGGGGGGGGTGAAACAGGAATATCCATTATCACTGCTGTTATTCAATATGGTACTGAAAACATTGGCTTTAGCAAAAAGAAATTGAAGGTATTAGAATAGGCAAAGAAGAAACAAAGCTATAGCTCTTTGCAGATAATATGATGATATACTTAGGGAATCCTAGAGAATCAAGTAAAAAACTACTTGAAATAAAAACAATTTTAGCAAAGTTGCAGGATATAAAATAAACACATAAATCATTGGCATTTCTATATATTAATAACAAAGCCCAGTAGGAAATAATAGAAAAAGAAATTTCATTTAAAGTTACTCTAGGCATTATAAAAGATTTGGGAGTCTATCTGCCTAAACAAAGCCAGGAACTATATGAACAGAATTACAAAACCCTTTTCACATAAATAAAGTCAGATAAAAATAATTAGAAAAAAACATTGGTTGCTCATGGGTAGGCATAAAAATGACAATTCTACCTAAGTTAATTTACTTATTCAGTGCCGTACCAATCAAACTACTAAAAAATTATTTTATAGAGCTAGAAAAAATAACAAAATTCATTTGGAAGAACAAAAGCTTCAGAATATCAAGGGAATTAAAGAAAATAAATGTAAGGAAAGGTGGCCTGGTCATACTACATCTTAAATGGTATTATAAAGCAACAGTCATCAAAAGTACTTGGTACTGGCTAAGAAATAGAGTAGCTGATCAGTGGAATAGGTTGGGTACATAAGACACAGTAGTCAATGACTATCGTAATCTACTGTTTGATAAACACAAAGATTCTAGTTCTAGGATAAGAACTCACTATTTGACAAAAACTGTTGGAAAAAGTGGAAAATAGAATGGCAGAAAATAGGCATAGACCAACATCTTATACCATATACCAAAATAAAGTCAAAATGGGCACACCATTTAGATATAAAGGCTGATACTATAAGAAAATTGGGAGAGCAAGGAATAGTTTACCTGTCAGATTTATGGAGAAGAATTTATAACCAAACAATAGATAGATAACATTATGAAATGCTGAATAAATAATTTTGATTACATTAAATTGAAAAGTTTCTACACAAACAAAGCCAATGCAACCAAGATTAGGAGGAAAGCAGAAAACTGGTAAAGAATTTTTATAACTAGTGTCTCTGACAAAGGCCTGATTTCTAAAATAAATAGAGAACTTAGTCAAATGTATAAAAATACAAGTCATTCCCCAATAGGCAATTTTCAGGGAAAGAAATTAAAAGTATCCATGGTCATATGAAAAAATGCTCTAACTTACTATTCATTGGAGAAATGCAAATTAAAATAATTATGAGGTAGTACCTCATACCCATTAGATTGGTTAATAGAACAGAAAAGGGAAATGGCAAACATTGGAGGGAATGTGGAAAAAATGAGACATTAATGAATTGTTAGTGGAGTTGAAAACTGATGCAACCATTCAGTAGAGCAATTTGGTACTATGCCCAAAGGGTTATAAAAACATGTATATCCTGGGATGGCTAGGTGGTGAAGTGAATAGATCACTGGCCCTGGAGTCAGGAGGACCTGGGTTTGGATCTGGCATCAGACACTTAACACAAAAAATAGCTCATGTGACCTTGGGCAAGTTGCTTAACCCCAATTGCCCCTCCAAAAAAAAGCCAAAAAAACCCAAACCCCCAAAAAAGTATATACCCTTTGACCAAGCAAAACTACTTCTAGGTCTGTATCCCAAAGAGATCATACAAATGGGAATAGGAAGCACATGTACAAAAATATTTATAGCAGCTCTTTTTGTGGTGGCAAAGAATCAGAAATTGAGAGAATACCCATCAGTGGGGGGAATGGCTGAACAAATTGTGGTATATGAATGCAAAAGTATACTATTGTGCTATAAGAAATGATGAGCAGGCAGACTTCAGAAAAACCTGGAAAAACTTGAATGAACTGATGCTCAGTAAAGTGAGCAGAACCAAGAGAACATTGTACACAATGTATGATGACTAACTTTGATAGACTTATCACTTCTTAGCAATGCAAGGATCCAAGACAACTCCACAGGACTCATGATGGGCAATGATGTCCACATTTAGAAAAAGAAGTATGGAGTCTGAATGCAGATTGAAGAATATTATTTGTTCTCTCTCTCTTTCTTTTTCTTTTTTGTATCTTCTTTCTCATGGTTTCTCCCATTGGTTCTAATTCTTCTTTGCAACATGACCAATATGAAAATAGGTTCAATGTGAATATATATGTAGAGTCTATATGAACTTACATGACATCTTGGGGTTGGGAGATAGGAGAAATGGGGAGAAATTTGGAACTCAAAATCTTATAGAAGTGAAAACAATAATTTTTTTTTGCTTTTTGGAGGGCAATTGGGGTTAAGTGACTTGCCCAAGTTCACATGGCTATTTTTTATGTTAAGTGTCTGAGGCTGGATCTGAACCCAGGTCCTCCTGACTCCAGGGCCATTGCTCTATTCACCTAGCTACCCAAAACTATAATTTAAGAAAAAAAAATAGAACTGAGAAAATGGAAGCTAATGACTTTATGAAAAATCAAGAAATGATAAAGACAAAACCAAAAGCATGAAAAAGTAGAAGACAATGTGAAATATCTCACTGGAGAAACAACTGACCTAGAAAATAGATCCAGGAGGGATCATTTCCATTATTAGGCTACCTGAAAACTACGATAAAAAAAAAAGAGCCAAGACATCATCTTTCAAGAAATTAATAAGGAAAATTACCCTGATATTCTAGAACCAGAAAGTAAAATAGAAATTGAGAGAATCTGCAATTCACCTCCTGAAAGAGATTCCAAAATGAAAACTCCCAGGAATATCATAAACAAATTTCAGAGCTCCCAGGTCAAGGAGGAAATATTGCAAGCAGTCAGAAAGAAACAATTCAAGTATCATCAAGACAGTCAGAATGACACAAGATTTAGCAAATTTCACATTAAAGAATTGGAAGACTTGGAATATGATATTACAGATGGCAAAGAGTTAGGATTACAACCAAGAATCACCTACCCAGAGAAACCAAGTATAATCTTTCAGGGGCATAAATGGATATTCAATGAAATAGAGGAGTCTCAGGGTGGCCAGGTAGCACAGCGAGTAAGAGTACCGGCTCCAGTGTCGGGATGATCTGGGGATCGAATTCGGTCTCAGACACTTAGCACCCACCCAGAAACACCTGGCCGTGTAACCTTGAGCAAGTTACTTAACCCCAATTGCTTAGAGGTGGCCAGGTGGCTCAGAGAGTAAGAGCACCAGCCCCAGTGTCGGGATGACCTGGGGATCAAATCTGGGCTCAGATACTTAGCACCACACCCAGAAATACCTGGCCATGTAACCTTGAGCAAGTTACTTAACTCTGATTGCTTTAAAAAGAGAGAGAGAGAAATAGAGGACTTTCAAGCATTCTTGATGAAAAGAGCAGAATAGAAAATTTTCAAATACAAAATTTTCAAAAGCAAAACTCAAAAGAAATATATCTTACCTTGTAGGAAAGAAGGAGAGGAAGGGGATAAGGAGGGGGGCAGATTGGAGGAGGAAATAATCAGAAGCAAAACACTTTTGAGTAAGGACAAGGTGAAAGGAGAGAGAGAATAGACTAAATAGGGGAGGAAATAAGATGGAAGGAAATGTAGTTAGTAACCATAAAAAAAATTTTAAAGCAAGTTTCTCTGATAAAGGCCTCATTTTTCAAACATATAGAGAACTGAGTCAAATTTATAAAAAACAAAAGCCATTCCTCAATGGATAAATTATCAAAAGATATGAAGTTTTCAGATAATGTAATCAAAGCTATCTATAGCCACAGGGGAAAATGCTCTAACTTATTCACTGGAGAAAAGCAAATTAAAAACAATTATGAGGTACTACCTCATACCTATTAAATTGGCTGACAGGAAAAAAAGGAAAATGACAAATATTGGAGGGAATGTGGAAAAAATGAGACATTAATACCCTGTTGGTAGAGTTGTGAACTGATTCAACCATTCTGTGGAGCAATTTGGAACTATGTCCAAAGCGCTGCAATACAACTACTAGGTCTATATTCAAAAGGAGATAAAAAATCAAAAGGAAAAGGATCTATATTTACAAAAATATTCATAGAACCTCTTTTCTGAGGTTTAATTGGAAATTGAGAGAATGCCCATCAATTGGGGAATGACTGAACTAATTGTGGTATGTGATTATGATGGAATTGTGCTATAAGAATTGATGAACAGGATACTTTCAGAAAAACCTATACTTACGTGAACTGATGCAAAGTGAAATGTACTGTGTGCAAAATAATAGCAATATTACAATATGATCAACTGTGAATGATTTAGCAATTCTCAGCAATACAATGATATAAGAGAACTCTGAAGGACTTATGATGAAAAATAATTTCCATCCTCAGAGAAAGAACTGATTGAAGCACACTTACTTTACTTTTTTATTTTTATTTAGATTTTTGTTCTATTTGAGTCTATTGTTCCTTTTACAGCATGACTTACTATGGAAATGTTTGGCAAGACTATACATGTTTAACCTATATCAAATAGCTTGCCTTCTTAATGAGGGGGGTGGAGAGGGAAGAAGGAAGAGAATTTGGAACTCAAAGTGTTAAAAATCAATATTGGGGGGTGGAGCCAAGATGGCAGAGTAGAAACAGGACTTCCACACACCTCCAGCTTGCACCTCTTCCAATCTATGTAAAAAATGACTCTAAACAAATTTTAGAGCTATAGAACCCACAAAGTGACAGAGGAAAACAAATTTCCCATTGAAGGAAGCCTGGCAGGCAGACACAAAGGGTCCATCACAGCACACTGGGAGCTGAGGGCAGTCCTGACTGAGCCACAGTTTTAGCCCCAGGGTGGCCCTGACCAGCCACTGCTGGAGAGAACTTCACAACAGTAATTCACCAGCAGCTATAGCAGTTTCCAGACTTCTCAATCCACAAATGACAAAGATAGTGTAAAGGGTCAGCATGGAACTCTGTTAGAACAGGGGGAGCACAGTCTGGCTGCTACCCCCAGAGTGAGAAGTGGAGGAGGCATGATGACTACAGCCACTGCCAAGTGGCTGCTTCCAGAGCCCCTAGCCTACAGATTGTAGGGGGACCAAGCAACCATTCAAAGGATAATTGCTCTTGCTTTGACCTGCTTGGATATGGATCACAGTCTTGGGTAGTGGTCCTGGCATGTGACCAGTGAGCCAGAGTGTGTGGGAGTTGTAGAGAGGGCACCCATCTAATAGCTCTGGCAGCTGCAAAAACCCCAGCGATTTAGGGCATAGCTCTCTCCATTCTGGAAGCAGAGTTTTACTAGCAAAGAGCTCAAAAGTCAAGTAATTGGCTGCCAATATGAGCAAGCAGCGGAAGCATAAGCAGATGATAGAATCCTTTTCTGGGGACAGAAAGGATCAAGGCATGGAGCAGGAGGAAGACAGCAAAGTCAGAACTCCTGCCTCCAAGAAAAATATGAACTGCTTACAGGCCATGAAGGAGCTCAAGAAGGATTTTGAAAATGAAGTAAGAGAAGTAGAGGAAAAATTGGGAAGAGAAATGAGAATGATGCAAGAAAATCATGAAAAGTGAGTCAACAGCCTGCTAAAGGAGATCCAAAAATACACTAAAGAAAGTAACACCTTAAATAATAAACTAACTCAAATGGCAAAAGGAGCCCAAAAAGTCAATGAGGAAAAGAATGCTTTAAAATCCTGAATTTGACAGATGGAAAAGGAATTTCAAAAACACATTGAGGTGAGTAATTCCATCAAAATTAGATTGGAGGAATTGGATGCTAATGACTTTATGAGAAACCAAGATACTATAAAACCAATCCAAACAAACAAAAAAATAGAAGGCAATGTGAAATATCTCATTGAAAAAACCACTGACCTGGAAAATAGGTCCAGGAGAGATAATTTAAAAATTATTGGTCTACCTGAGAGCCACAATCAAAAAAAGAATCTAGACACCATCTTTCAAGAAATTATCAAGCAAAATTGCCCTGATATTCTGGAACCAGAGGGCAAAATAGAAATTGAAAGAATTCACTGATAACCTCTTGAAAAAGATCCCAAAAAGAAAACTCCTAGGAATATTATAGCCAGAGTTCCCAGGTCAAGGAGAAAACACTGCAAGCAGTCAGGAAGAAACAATTTGAGTATTGTGGAAACACAATCAGGATAACACAAGACCTAGCAGCTTCTACATAAAGGGACTGAAGGACTTGGAATATGATATTCTGGAGGTCAAAGGAGCTAGGACTAAAACCAAGAATCACCTACCCAGCAAAACTGAGTATAATGCTTGTAATAGTAATTGAATTTAAAGATCCCCCTGTATTGGCTTGGTTTTTGGTTTGATTGTGTTAAAACCCAGAACTTGTGAATCCCACTTGTGGGATGGACTTATTGTCATGAAAAGAGAGGGCTGAACTTGGAGGAGCTGGTGATGTAAATTTAGAGAGACACAAGAAAAGAGAGAGGCAGAAGAACTTTTTGGAAGCAGCACCTTGGAGGCAGAGAGAGACTGAGAGGATTGCTGAGGGCCGCTTTGAATTGCCCAGGACTTTTGAGAGCTGCCACCCAGAGCTGCCAAGGACTGAGGAGACATGGCTGCTATGCTGGTACTTTGTCTGTCTGTTTTGATGTTGTTTTGCCAGATTTGTCCACTGGTGAAAGACAGTCCTGTTGTTGCAGAGGTCTTGGAACCTTGCTGTTGGTTCAGAGCTACTGAGACTGTTCTGCAGACAGAGAGTGAATTCTGTCCACTGGTGAAGGACAGTTCTATTGTTGCAGAGGTCTTGGAATCTTGCTGTTGGTTCAGAAGCCCTGAAGAAGTATTTTCTGTTGTATGTTTACAGAAATCCTGAAAGAGGGTTTTGCTAATGTTTTCAGGGGTCTTAGAACTGTTCTGCAGACAGAGGATGAATTAATGAAGAGACTGGCAATGTATCTTGTGGCCTTGCTAAGCTTTGTCTCCCCAGGAACAAAGATTGCTGAGAACTTGCCTCTGTCAAGATGAAGAAAAGACCTCCATTTGGGTATTAAATGCTGTTCTTAAGCTTGTTGTAACTCTGGGGTAGATCCAAGGTGATTCAAGAGTGGGGAACTTTTGACCTTTTTGTGTCCTGTGATTGAACAAATGAATGTACTTTACTTATAATTGGGAACTAATCTCCATTTGAGAACAGGGGCTTTGTGATGGACTAAATGAAGGTACAGCCTAGGGGTGGAGTAGTATTTAGAAGAGGGACTTTGTGATTGATTAAATGAATGTAATGTCCAGGGGTGGGGTAGTACTTGATTAAATCACACTTGGTAAATGCTGTATTTTGAATTATGCTGTATGTTGATTCTCTCTGTTCTTAATTTGTCTCTGAATAAAATGGAGAGCACCTATGCTGGTGTTTTGAATCTTGGGAAGTTGCCTTTGCTTGGCATTACAATGCTACAGGGAAAAATATGGTTATTCAATGAAATAGAGGTCTTTCAAGCATTCTTGATGAAAAAAAAACTGAGCTGAACAGAAAATTTGACTTTCAAATACAAGAAGCAAGAGAAGCATGAGAAAGTAAATAGGAAAAAGAAATCATAAGGAACTTATTAAAGTTGAACTATTTACATTCCTACATGGAAAAACAATCATTGTAACTCATAAGACTTTTCTCAGTGTGAGGATAGCTAAAGGGAATATATATGTATACATACATATATATATATATATATATATATGTGTGTGTGTGTGTGTGTGTGTGTGTGTGTGTGTGTATAGGAGCGTGTATGTGTATATAAATATGTATGTGAGTGTGGGCATTTGTATGTTCATGTATATATAGAGGGCACAGGATGAGTTGAATATGAAGGGATGATATCTAAAAAATAAAATTAAGAGGTGAGAGAGGAATTTATTTGGAGAAGAAAGGGAGATTAGGGTAAATTATCTCACATAAAAGAGGCAAGAGAAAACTGTTACAATGGAGGGGAAGAGCAGGAAAGTGAAAGGGAATGGGACAACCTGATTCTCATTGAATTTGACCTAAGGAGGGAATAACATACACACTCCATTGGGTATCTTACCCTATAAAAATAGAGGGGGATAGGGAATAAGAGGGGGTAGGATAGAAAGGAGGGCAGATTGGGGGAGAGGGTAGTTAGAAGCAAACATTTTTTAAAAGGATAGGGTCAAAGGAGAAACTAGAATAAGTGGGGGGTGGGATAGGATGGAGGGAAATACAGTTAGTCTTTTACAATATAACTACTATGGAAATGTTTTTGAGTAACTACACATGTACAGCCTATATTGAATTGCTTGTCTTCCCAGTGGGGGGGAGGGGGGGGAGGTGAGGAGGGAAGAAGGAGAAGAATCTGGAAATCTAAGTTTTAAAAACAAATGTTAAAAAAATTAGTTTTTACCTGCAACTGGGAAATAAGGTATACAGGCACTGGGGTATAGAAATCCATCTTGCCCTACTAGAAAGTTAGGGGGGAGGGGACGGAGGAGGATATAAGAGAGAACAGATTGGGGGAAGGGGTATTCAGTAAGTTTGATATCTTGGGGTAGGGGTAAGATCTATACAATCTATATTGAATTTCTTATCTTCCCAGTGGGGGTGGGTGAGGAGGAAGAAGGGAAAAAAATCTGGAACTCAAAGTTTTAAAAACAAATGTTTAAACATTGGTTTTTTACATGTACCTGGGAAATAAGATATACAGGTACTGTGGTATATATAGAAACCCATCTTGCCCTAGAAAGTTAGGGAGGTGAAGGGGGAGGATATAAGAGAGAACAGACTGGGGGAAGGGGTATTCAGTAGGCTTGCTATTTTGGGGTGGGGGTAAGGGAAAGATGGGGAGAGAAAAAAATTATAACTCAAAATCTTGTGGAAATGAATGTTGAAAACTAAAAATAATTTTTTTAAAAAAGAAATATTAAAAATTGTTTTTACATGTAACCAGGGAAAATAAAATACTAGATAATTTTTTAAAATCTACTAATGGGCGTGTATTAAGCAGTTACAATGTACAATGTACCAGGCAGTGCTAAACCCTGGGGATTCGAAGAGAGGCAAAATCACGGTCATTCCCAGGACCAGTGCTAAGCACTCAGGGTACTAAGAAAGGGGAAAAAACAGTCTCTGCACTCAAGGAGCTTACATTCTCTTGGCAGGGAAGGGGACATCATATGAATAACTAAGTACATGAAAATACATACAGAGTGAATGGAAAATAATTGGAATAGGGAAGGCATTAATAGCTGGGAACTGAGGAAGAAAAGCCTCCTTAAGAAAGTGGATGGGGGCGGCTAGATGGCACAGTGAGTAGAGCACCGGCCCTGGAGTCAGGAGGACCTGAGTTCAAATCCAGCCTCTGACACTTAACACAAAAACTAGCCATGTGACCTTGGGCAAGTCACTTAACCCCAATTGCCCTCCAAAAAGGAAGGAAGGAAGGGAAGAAAGAAAGAAAGAAAGAAAGAAAGAAAGAAAGAAAGAAAGAAAG
>NW_027187360.1:6308337-6337629 GCF_028583685.1 Petaurus breviceps papuanus | reverse complement strand
AAGAAAGAAAGAAAGAAAGAAAGAAAGAAAGAAAGAAAGAAAGAAAGAAAGGAAGAAAGAAAGAAAGAAAGAAAGAAAGAAAGAAAGAAAGAAAGAAAGAGAGAAAGAGAGTAAGAAAGAAAGAGAAAGAAAAAGACTTTGATATGAGTCTTAAAGGAAGTCAGAAGGCAGGAGATAAAAGGGTCAAGCATTCTAGGCATTTCACAGCCAATGAAAACAAATGGAGTGGAGAGTTGGAGTACCATGTTTAATGAATAGCAAGTAGGTTCTAGGGATACGGAGAATGGTGGAAAAATATAGTCCCTCCCTCAAGAAGCTTACAGTCTAATGGAAGAGACAACATGCCAACAAGCATGTGCAAACAAATTGTAGATAGGATAAAGTAGAAGAAAACAACAGAGGGAAGGATTGAAAGGAAGAAGGATAGGGAAAGGCTTCCTGTTGAGGCATTTTAGCTGAGACTTGAAGAGATCCAGGAAGTAGAGACATTGAGGGAAAGCATCCCAGGCAGGGAAGATAGCCAGTGAAATTTCTTGGAGTTGGTAGATAGAATGACTTACTCAAGGAACACAAGGAGACCTTATTGCCTTGAGAGTGCCAAGTTCAAACTCCACTATCTGGAGTTTAACATCTCTACACTGGCCTACAGCTACTCTAGAATCCAGCAAAAGTGAACTACTTCCCATCTTCTTTCTCAACCCAGAGCCTTTATTCAGATTATTCCCAGTGTCTGAAATGCCCTCTCTCCCCCCACTCAGCTCTGCTGAATTCCTATACAAGTATGCAGAGAATGATTTTAAATATGTGTGTATGGGTGTATTTATGCATACATCTATTTGTGTCTGATGGTAGCCATGGGGAGGGGGGAGAAAAAAAGGAAGAAAAAGAAATTTACATGATTAATTTTATTATATATTTAAATGGAATAGCAAGTTGTATGTAACAGATTTTTCTATTGTACTGTATTATAGAAATGCTTGTTTTATCCCATAAATTAAAAAAAGTAATTTTTTTTAAAATCATGTCACCTCATCCAATAAGAGCAATAAGCCTTGTTTGAACACTCCAGTCCATTATTGTCTTCCTTCCCTAGGAACATAGAGTTCTTTGCTTATTCAATCAAGCCACCAGCTTTTACTAAGGACCTAATAAGTGCCAGAAAATACGCTAGGACCAGGGGACAAAAATTAAAGAATGAAACAATCTGTACTCTCCAGGAGTGGTACAATATTAAGAGCATTGACTCTGGGATCAAATCTTGAGTTCAAATCCCAGTTCTAATGCTTTCTAGCTCAATGACCTTGGGCAAGTCACATTAAAATAGCTAACATTTTTGTAGTGCTTACTATGTGCCAGGCACTGTACTAAGTCCTTTACAATGATTATCTCATTTGAGCCTCATGATAACCCTGGGAGATAGGTGGTATTATTGTCTCCATTTTACAGATTAAGAAACTGAGGCAGACAGGTTAAGTAACCTGTCCAGGGGGCACACAGCTAGTAAGTGTTTGAGGCAGGATTTTAAGTCAAGTCTTCCTGACTCCAGGTCCAGCACCTTATGTACTGGGCCACCTAAGTGCCTCTATTACCCCCTGGTACCTTAGTGTCTTCATCTGTAAAATGAAGCAGTTAGACTAGATACCTCTGAGGTACCTTCTAACTCTAAATTTATAAAGCTATGAAGGAGCTAACAAGTGTATATATAATTATGCTGAGTAAATATAAAAATAATAAATATAAATAAATGCAAGGTAGTTGTGAGGGAGAGCACTAGCAATTGGGGGATCAAGAAGACTTTATGTAGTAGGCAGTTGTATTGCCAAGGCAATATTCACAGCACCAACGGTGATTATGAATATGCCAGCATAGTTCTGAATCATAAACTATAACAGACTCTTCATATAGAAGACAGAGGCAAAACATTTATTTATACACTAGACAGTCAAATCTCAACACCAGAAAACTGAATCCTAACACCAGAAAGCCAAATCCATCATAGCAACAGAAAAATTAACACATCTTACCACTGCAGGGAGCAACACCACACCTAGCTGTCTCCTTGCTTGTGTCTTCTCCCTCCTTTCTAACTACTCTGAGTCCAGCTTCCTCAGAGCTCTCCTCCACCCTTCAGCAAACTTCTCCCATCACAGGTTCCATGTGATTACATTCAGCCTATCAAGGGGCAAGGAAGATCTTCAAATTACCATTACCATTACAATTGTGCTTGACCTACATCTTTTATTTTGCATTGTTGTTGTTGTTTGTTTTGTTTTGGGGAGGCAATCAGGGTTAAATGACTTGCCCAGTGTCACACAGCTAGTAAATGTCTGAGTCTGGTTCTCCTGACTTCAGGGTCAGTGCTTGGCCTACATCTTGAAGGAAAAGAGGGAATCAATGAGGTGTAGGTGAGGAGTAAGTACTTTCTAAGAACTTGGGGATCGCTAGTACAAAAGCACCAAGAGGAAAAATGAAGCATGATGTGTGAGGAATAGAAAGTTCCATTTGACTGGATCAGAGTTCAGTAAAGGAAGTAATATATAATCAGTTTGGAAAGATAGATTGGCTACAGGTTGTGGAGGTAATATAAGCAATACAGGATAATGTCTGTACATTATCCTGGAGGTAATAGGGAGTTTGGGGGACTGGTATGGTCTTATCACTTTGACAGCTGTACGGAGGATGGATTGGAGTGATTTGAGTCAGGGAGACCAATTAGGAGACCATTGTAGTAGTTTAAGTGAGAGCCAATGAGCACCCAGATTAAGGTGGTTGCTGCTTTTTTTTTTTTTACTTTTTGGAGGGCAATTGGGGTTAAGTGACTTGCCCAAGGTCACACAGCTATTTTTTGTATTAAGTGTCTGAGGCCAGATCCAAACTCAAGTCCTCCTGACTCCAGGGCTGGTGCTCTATTCACTATGCCACCTAGCCACCCCGGGGTGGTTGCTGTTTGAAGAGAGGAGTTGGATGCAAGAGATGTTATGGAGGTAGATGCAACAAGATATGGCAAGTGATTAAATAAGTGGGATTCAAAGATAACACCAAGGTTGTGAACCTAGATGTTAGGAAAGGGGTGAAGCCTTCAAAAGAAACCAGCAAGTTCAGAAAAGAGGGAAGTTCAGGGACAAAGATGAGGACAATTCTGAAACATGCTAAACTTGAGATACCCATGGCATTTTCCAGTTTGAAATGTCCAGCTGGTGGGACTACTACAGCACAGCAGAGAGAATAGGGCTGAATATATAGATCTGGGATTTATCTGCATAGAAATGATAATTAAATTGTAGTTGCTAATGAAGCCAGCAAGTAAATATAAAGAGAAAAGAGGGTGCAAGACAGCATTGGGGTATACACAAAGTGAGAGAATGTGGTATGGATATTGATCAAACACTTTAGGATCTGTGACCTTAGAATCCAAATGTAGTGGTTCCACTCTCATTGATGGAGAAATAGTCTCTTATAGAATCTTGAAAGATCCTCCTCTACCTCTTTTTTTTGTTTGTTGTCACTACTGCCCTCATACCTGGGGACATCAACATGCATACTGATTCTGCATCAAGCACTATATTCTCACAGATGTTCAACTTACTTATTTTGCATGACCTGGTCTTCTGCCCCACCTCAACCATACACAAAGATAGGCATATCCTTGATCTTGCCTTCACCCACAAATGTTCCATTTCCATGTTCATGAATTCCCTTAATTGATCACAATTTATTGTCATTCCACCTCTCCTTGTGCCTTGAAACCTTAAGCCCTGCTCTTTGTCCACACCAATTCCCTCAGTCCTATGACCCCTCAATTCTCTCCCAGGTCATCACCCCTATACCTACTTCACTCTTCTCCTCCCACCATATTGACCCCTTGGTGAACCATTTCTACTCTACAATGTCATCTTCTCTGGAGTTCTTGGCCCTCTTATATTACCAATTATGCCTTGCCAATCCTCAGCCTTGAATCACTCCTTTACCCACTGCCTTCAGTCCTGCACACATCCTGCTGAATGAATCTGGAAAAATGTTAAAACTGTGTTGACTGGGTCCATTACAAATTTATGTCATGTAACCTCAACTGGTCCCTCTCTGCTGCAAGGCAATCCTTTTCACCTTCCTAATTAACTCCTTATTCCATTCAACACAGCTGCTCTTCCAACCTTTCATTTCTCCTCAAGTCTCCCATGGCTCCTTCACTCACCCTCTGAGCTGAGAACCTTGCCTCATATTTTACTGAAAAAAATTGAGAACATTCACCAAGAGCTCCCTCTTCATCTCATGTGACCCACATGCCTTCTACCACTATCTCCTCCTTTATCCATATCTCACAGTTAGAAGTAGCCCTTCTTGCCAAGACATACTCCTCTACATGCACAAAGGATCCTATTCTATGCCATCTTCCTGAGTAGATTGCCCCCTCTATCATTCCCCATTCTCATTTATCTTGAGCCTCTCTCTGCCTAATAGCTGCTTCCATGATATATACAAACATGCTCATATCTTCCCCATCCTCAAAAAAATCTTCACTTATATCCATCCATCACTAATAACTATCATTCCTTATGTTTCTGGCCTTTTGTGACTAAATTTCTTCATAAGTCTATTTACAATAGGTGATTCCACTTCCCTTCCTCCCAGTCTCTTCCTAACTCCCTATAGTTTGGCTTCTGATTTCATCATTCAGCCAAAACTAGTCTCTCCAAAATTACTAAAGATCTTACTTGAGAAATCTAATGGTGTTCTTTCAGTCCTCATTCTCCTTGACATTTCTGCAACCTTAGACTGTCAATCATCCTCTTCTTCATGACACTCTCTTCTTTCTAGTTTTTTTGTGATACTAATTTCTGCTTCTCCTTGACCTTTCTAACCACTCCTTCTTAGTCTCTTTTGATGGATATCTTCCTCCAGGTCATGCCTGATAATTGTGGGTATCTCCCAAGGCTCTATCCTGCAGTCTCTTCTTTTCTCTCTAACAACAAAATGCAGATTATTCTAAAATCTACTTATTCAGTCCTCACCTCTCTGTTGACTTCTAATCTCCCATCAACTTTTTATTGGACATCTCAAACTAGACACTCCATAAACACCTTAAACTCACCATGTCCAAAATCGAATTCATTATTTTTCCTCCTAAATTCTCCTCCCTTTTCTCTATTACTGTCAGGGATACCACCATTGTCTCAGTCATCCAGGTTCTCAACTTAGATGTCATCCTCAACTCCTCATTATCTCTCAAACCCCATATCCAATCTGTTGCCAAGACCTTTCAATTTTGCCTTCATAACATCTCTTGATTATGCCCCCTTCACCACTCTGACACTGACACTTCTCTGGGGGCAGACCTCCATTACCTGGACTATTGCAATATCCTGCTAGTTGGTATCCCTGCCGTAAGTCTCTCCCCACTCCAGTTAATCCTCTGCTCAGCTGTCAAAGGGATCTTTCTTAAATGCAGGTCTGACCATATCACTCAGTACTCCAGGACAATATATAAAATCCTCTGTCATTCAAAGTCTGCTGGGCTCTCCTTCCCAGTTCCGGCCTTGTCTTACCTTATTCCCGGTCTTCAGACGTCTCCGGCTTCTTGTCTCCAAGAAGAACTTACCCCCACAGAACACCCAAAGACACGGAGGTTGCCAAGCGAGGCTGCTCTTTATTCAGTTACACATCTTAACAGTGTGGCCATCAGAACAAAGCAGAATGGAACCGTGGGACAGAGGGGGGGAGAGATTGTTGTGGAGAGAAAGAGGGAGAGAGAGGGAGAGAGAGAGAGAGAGAGAAAGAGAGAGGAAGAGAGAGGGAGGGAGGGAGCCTCCCCTTGCTTTTTCCCTAATATCCTTTCCCAACCTGGCAAAGTCGGCTCCCACGGCCCTGCGCTCAATGCCATGTCAGCCCTTTGGGCCCGGCAGAGTCGGACTCCACATCTCCAAGCTTCAGCCCCTCAGAGTTCACGTGCACCCCCTCTGACATCTTGTGACTGCCGCAGCATCCCTCACACTCACAGCTCTATCAAAAGTCTTTTGTTCTTCCCCTACCTTTCCAGTCTTCTTCCACCTTATATCTATGTCTCCAGGTCCTCTGTGATCCAATGATACTGACTTCCTTCCTATTTTTGCACATGACAATCCATTTCTTGACTTTGGGCATTTTCTCTGGATGTCTCTCATGCCTGAAATGCTCTCCTCATCTCAGCTTTCTGGCTTCTCTGACTTTCTTCAAGGCTCAGATAAAATCATACCTTCCACAGGAACCCTTTTGTGATCCTTGTTGAAAGATCCTTGATCTTTCACTTGTGGCTCAAGAAGCAGCAGCCATCCCTTGGTAAACCATGTCAGCAAATGGATTAAATCAGGCTAAGGGTAATCTAACAGTGAGTTAGGGGGATGTCTACCTCAGGCACGTAAAGACTTCTCCCAGAGGAATTTTTTTTAATTTTAAATTTTGTTACAGTGGCCATGATGGTGGTTAAAGCAGAGCTTGAGACCTTGGTCAGATAAAGAAGATGCAAAGGTCATCCACTGTATCCTGGGTCATCACCAGTCATCTTGATTTTTGTCTTGCCATTAGTCTTTGATGACTCAGAAAAAGAGAGTGAGGCTGACAACTTTATGCAATTCTGCCTCACTTAAATTCAACTCACACACAAGTCAAGACATTACCTGTGATGCTATTGGTCTTCTTTGCAAATGAAGGACAAACACCAGCTCACATTTATAATACAATGTAAATCTTTATAAATATCCTTAGAATGGATCTTTAAAAGTCTAATCCCATAACTCTCTCGATGAACTTGTTTCGAAACACTGATACTTTGGCCAGGCTCACTGGTCCACGTTTAGCATACTCCCACAGCCTTGTACTCACCCCATCCCAGTGATCCTAAACCCCTGGTGGCTGATACACAATGTCATCCTGTCTCCTCATCTCATTGTTTCCTCAGGCCTGTCCATATTAACCCTTCTCCAACAATGTCCTATACCAAATCACCATGCTTCTTCTGCTGTGCCCTCTGAAATTTCTGCCCCATAATTAATCAACTTCTTTTCATTTTCATTTTTTTTCTTTCTCACTCCTTCCATTTTCTAGCACTCACAGAGACATGACTCCCTTCGGATGACACCACATCTCTTGCCACCATTTCCAGTACTAACCCTCTTCTTTCATACCCCCTGAATCACTGGTCATGGTCGAGGGAGTCAGAGTATTTTTAACTCCCCATTTCCACTTCCGCAATCACTTTCACTAAGCAACCTCTCTTCCTCTGATGCTCACACTATCCAAATTCATCAATCTAATCAAGATAAGGTTGACTGATTTCTATCTCTTACCCACCTGGGCATTATCTCCTTCCTTCCTAATTACTGCCTCTTTCCCTTCCTAGTCTCCCACCCTCATGCTAGGGGGCTTCAACATACATATTGATGCCTTTTCAGGTACCCAAAATTCCTAATTCTCAATCTATTCAATTTTCACTCCTCCCCTCCAGTCCAATCTCAGATGAAGAAACATTTTGATTCCATGTCCTCTAGACTTCTTCAGCAAATTTTCCCTCTATCATCCCTACTCTCACTCTCTTATCTTCAGTCTTTTCCAGTCTGAGTTCTTTTCCTACTGTCTACAAACATTCCTATGTCTCCCTCCATCCTTTAAAAAACACAACCTCTCTTCATCCAACCATCCCCTCCTCTTTTCATCTGCTAGCTCTCCTCCTTTCCTCACCTAACCTCCTTAAGGAAGTCAGCTACAATAGGTGTCTCCACTTCCCCTTTTCTCACTTGTTTCCAAACATAAAGCTATCAACTGCCAATCTCACCCTTCAAGTTTACCTTTCTAAAGCTACCAATGCAGGGGCAGAGCCAAGATGTCAGAGTAAAAGTAAAGTTACCAATGCCCTCTTGATTATCAAATCTAATGGATTTTTTTCAGTCCTGATACTCCTTGACCTCTCTATAACATTTGACATAGTTAATAACCCTCTTCTGGATTTTCTCCTTTCTAGCTTGATCTCCTGATTCTCTTTCTATCTGTTTGATAACTGTTTTCAGTCTCCTTTGCTGAATCTTCCTCCAGGTCATACTCTGAGTGTCTGAGGCTTCTTTTTGCTCTAGACTATCTCACTTGTTGATCTCATCAACTCCCAAGGGTTGAATTATCAACTGTATGCGCGTGATTCTCAGATCTATTTATCTAGCCCTAACCTTTCTGCTGACCTCCCATCTTCCATCACTAATTATCTATGAGACATCTTGAACTGGAAGTCCTATAAACATATCACTCAGCATAACCAAAACAGAACTCATAATTTTCTCTCCAAATCCCTGACCCCTATTTCCACCTTCCCCATTACCATAAGGGCATCACTAACCTCCTATTAATCTAGTTTTGAACTCTCAGTGCCATCCTCTATCCCTCGTTCTAATTAGACATGAAGATAGAAATGGCAAGATATGTCAATGGACTCTATGTGTGTATATATTTGTATGTATGTGTGTAGATACACATACAACTAAGATTATATGTGTACTTATAACATATATGTACATACACATATGCATACACACATACAGAGAGAGCTACAGCTTTAGTTCAGGTGCTAATCACTCCATACCTGAACTATTGCAATAGGCTTCAGCTTGGTCTCCCTATATAAATCCCTTTCCTACTCTAATTCATATAACATTCAGCTGGCAAGGTGATTTTTCTAAAGCACAGGCCTGACCATGTCACCTTCCTCTCCAGTAAAGACCAGTGACTTCCTATCATCTCCAGGAGCAAATATGGGAATTTAAAGCTCTTGATAACATGGGTCCCTCTCATCTTTCCAGCCTTCATATACCTTATGCACTCTATGATCCAGTTACACTGGTCTACCTAAAATTTTTAGAACATGACACTCCATTTCCCATTTCCATTCCTTTGCACTGATGGTTCTCCCATGCCTGAAATGCTCCCCATGATTATCAATTGATACCAATTAGCCAGAGTAGTAGAGTAAGAACAATTAGTACAAAACATCCCCCCAAATTGATATATTCCCAGAAATAAATACAAAATCCAAGGAAAGTGAGCTCAATCTTAGGCACATATGGCAAAGGGAGAACTATAAAAGTCCTTTAGAAAGGATTTTTTCCCCTTCATGGGAAACTCAAAATGTCCCCCCCCCCCACCCTGACATGGGGGACCTTTTCTACTTGGTTTCCTATCATTTTGAAGCTGCTTTTTCTCAGAGTGTCTAGTTTGTACATAGCTTCCAATGCAGATACCTATTCCTAGGATTAGGACATCACTGGGAAATCCAAAATATCTCAACACTGAGAAGTTCACAAAGGTCATTCTCTGGTCAAGGAGATGGGAAGGAATGAAGACTAAGGCCAAGGTTGAGACTGAGGACTCTCCTTATCCTCCAAACAACTCTTTCTCAGGAGCTTGGCTGGAATGGCTCCAAGGACTAAACTTCCAGACTCCAGAATCCCCTGGGTTCCGAATTAGTTTATTTTATACAAAACCCACAGAGAAGGGCCAAGCCTACTCAACGAATTCAATTATGCTTCCTATGAAAAGTCACTCTAATTTATCAGATGACTTCAGGAGCTTTCAAATTTATCAAGAATTTTTCATATCTAGTGTAAAGCCTTGGGTTGATTTATTGATTTTGTGTAGAGGTTTAGTTCACACCTAATTCATACCTCTGATTGATTTATTGTTCTCACCTGACAAAGGTATCAGTGAACAGCATCTTGTCACTTACTTTAAGTGGAATAGATATATTGATTGTCTCAATTGACTTTCACCTTTACAATAGGATCCCATATGTAGATCTAGAAAGAACCTTAGAGATTATTTAGTCTCACTCCTTCATTGTTTACAAATAAGGAAACTTTTTGAGACTCAGAGAGGTAAAATGACTTCTCCAAGATCACACAAGTAAGTGATAAAGTCAATATTTGAACCTTGGTCTTCAAATTTCAAATCAAAGTCTCTTCCCCTGAACCGTACTACATATCTTAACCCAACATGGCAGTTCCTACACTCGTATATTCCTATATTCTAATGATGTGAAGTGTTTGGAGAATAAAATTAAGCTGGGGGGTGGGGGGGTCAGGAAAGACTTCATCTAGAGAGTAGTACTGGAGCAAAAGAAGATATTTCATACCTATCAGACTGGCTAAGATGACAAAAAGGAGAAGTGAGAAATGCTGGAGGGGTTGTGGGAAAATAGTTGTGCTAATGCTTTGTTGGTGGAGCATGAACTAGCCCAACCATTCTGGAAAGCAATAATCCTTTGACCTATCAATACTGATAATAGATCTATATCCCAAGGAGAGATTTTAAGGGGAAAAAAAAGAGGAAAAGGATATATATGTACAAAAATATTTATAGTAGCTCTGTGGTGGTAAAGAATTGGAAACTGAGGGAGTAACCCTCATTTGAGAAATGACTAACCAAGTTATGGTATATAGATGTGATGGAATACTATTGTACTGTAGGAAATGATGAAGAGGATGGTTTCAGAAAAAACCTGGGAAGATTTATATGAATTGTTGCAAAATGAAATGAGCAGAACAAGGGAAACAATTTATACAATTACGCCAAAATTTTTTAAATGGTCACCTTTGAAAGACTAAGTAATTGATCAACCCAAAAACCAAACACAATTACAAAGAACTCATGATGATACATCCTTATTCACCTCCAGATAGAGAACTAACAGGATCAGAGGATAGATTGAAGCATATTTTATTTTATTGGGGAGAGGAAGACATGGCTAATGCAGGAATTTGTTCTGCATGACTATATGTATATGTAATAGTTTTTGTTTTTCTCACCTTCTCAGTGGGTAGGGGAGGGGGAAGACACACAAAGATAGAATTCAGAACTGAAAACAAAATGAACATGAATTTTAAATAAGTAAATGAACAGATAAATGAATGAATGAATGAATGAATAATGGGTAGAAATTCAACAGGTCAAAAAAAGAGAATATTCCAAGTATAGGGAACAGTATATGATACCTTATAGGCTTATATTTATACTTTATGTTGATTTAAAGTGATTATACTTTTTGCTTTAAGCAATTTAAAATTTGCAAAACATTTTATATACATCACCTCATTTGATTACCTAAAACAACCCCTGAAATGGTGCTGTTATTAACCTCCTTTTTATAGATGAGGGAACAGAGGCTCAGAGGGATTGAGTGACTTGATCAGGGTTACACAGCTACTAAGTAGCTGAAGCAATATTTTATTTCAGGTTTTCTTCTCTCCAATTCTAACATTCTATCCATTCTAGGTGGCATGGTAGAGAGAGTTTTGGGCCTGTAGTCAGGAAGACCTGAATTCAAATCTTGCTTCAGATACTGGAAGGAAGGCAAGAAGGAAGGAGAGAAAGAAGAAAGGAAGAAAAGAGGTAGGAAAGAAGAAAGGAAGGCAGGAAGGAAGGAAGGAAGAAAGGAAGGAAGGAAGGAAAGAAGGAAGGAAGGAAGGAAGGAAGGAAGGAAGGAAGGAAGGAAGGAAGGAAGGAAGGAAGGAAGGAAGGAAGGAAGGAAGGATTTAGTAGGCACTTACTTTGTGCTAAAGCACTGTGTACTGTGAGAGGTAAAATGATATACTGGGCTCATATGGCTAATTAATGACAGAAAAAGAAAGAGGTTCTGATAAGTTCTAAGTTCTAAACCAGTCAGGTCAAAAAACTAATAGAAGTACTCAAAACTCAGCACAAGCATTGTGGGGGGTTGTATGAAAGCATAAAATTCCTGACTAGCTCTGCCATTAATTCTGCAGGAATATGGGAAAGTTACTTCAAATATTATAGAATTCGTAGTAGGAAGGAAACTTTTTGTTGTTTAGTCATTTCAGTCATGTCTGACTCTTCTTGATCCCATTTAGAATTTTCTTGGCAAAGATACTAGAGTGGTTTGCCATTTCTTTCTCCAGCATATTTTACAGATGAGGAAACTGACGCAAGCAGAGGTCAAATTACTTCCCTAGGGTCACACAGCTAATGTGTCTGAGGCTGGATTTGAACTCAGGAAGATGAGTCTTCTTGACTTGAGGCTTGGCACTCTATCCACTGTGTCACTTCTGCACAAAGGTGTACAGAATGCAAAAACAAAAACAAAAAACAGTTTTGTTCAAACCTCAGCTCAAACACTTCTGCATGAGGTTTTTTTTTTCTGATTTCCCCTACCTTCAGTATCTCATTCCACTCCTCACCCTCAAACAACCTTCATATATTTTGTATATACTTATATGTGCTGTCTTTTCACTATTAGAGTGTAAGCTTCTTGAGGGAATAGCATATTTCATTTGTGTCTTGTATCTTCCATGCCTGAAATATAATAGGTGGCTTATAAGTTAACCAACCAATCAGCAAACACTACTTAAGAGCTAAGTGCCAAACAGTGTACTAAACTCTGGTGATACAAAGAGAGACAAAAACAGCCTAGTGTTGACTGATTGATTGATCTGTAAAATAGGGCTAATAAGAGAGCTAATGTATATAAAGTACTTTGCAACCTTTAAAATGCTATATAAATGCCAATTATTTTTGTTGTTAATACTTATACAAACTACTTCACACCATTTCAGAATGAGATAGCAAATGTAAAGTGCTCTGTAAAGTGATATAAATTCAGCTCTTTTGTTACTACTGGTAAATACTATCTGTTGGCCACCTCTGTATTGGCTCCCTATATGGACAAAATCACAGGTCTAGTTAAAGGAAAAAAAAGGAGTATACTAGTTATAAGACAATAAGATACTGAAAGAATGAAGCATAGGATAGTTAAGGGAATTTTTTAAAAATTTAAATGTGGGGGCGGCCAGGAAGCACAGCAAGTAAGAGCACCAGCCCCAGTGTCAGGATGACCTGGGGATTGAATCTGGGCTCAGACACTTAGCATCCACCCAGAAACACCTGGCCATGTAACCGTGAGCAAGTTACTTAACCCCAATTGCTTAGGGGTGGCCAGGTGGCTCAGTGAGTACTGGCCCCAGTGTTGGGATGACCTGGGGATATAATCTAGGCTCAGATACTTAGTACCACACCCGGAAATAACTGGCCGTGTAACCTTGAGCAAGTTACTTAACCCTAATTGCTTTAAAAAAAATTTTTAATGTGTGTCTGTTTAAATATAAGGGAGATAAATTTTGACAAGGAGGGAGGACTGGAGGGCATCAGACAATGTTAGTAAGAGAAGACCAGGCCAAGGCCAAGGGCCTCAAGACTCTTGGGCTCTGGTCACTGAAAGGCGGTGAAGAAGTGGAGGGGGAAGAAGGGTTAAAGGAAAAAAAAATAGCCTCTTTCATAATGCCAAAGAAGTAATATTGAATGAATTATAACTTTTCCAGGAGCTTACTATATAATTAAAATGTGTGCATCTAGGTGGTATGGTGGAGAGAGCATTGGACTGGGAGTCAGGGACTCCTTGGTTCAAATCAGGTCTCAGACACTTATTTGCATTCTCTTTTTGCCTCAGTTTCAGCATTTATAAAATGAGGGTGATAGTAGCATCCACATGCCAGGTTTGTTCTGAGGATAAAATGATATAATATTTATAAAGCATTATGTAAATTCTAATATTCATTATGCAAGTTTTTTGTAAATTATTATGTAAAGAATTATGTAAATTCTAAATATTATTATTATTAGGCCAAGAATTTAAAAAAATGATGTTTTCCACTAGAGAGGCAGTCTGGTATACTAGAAGCATACTTGTCAGAAGGTCTGATTTCTTGTCATGTCTCTGCCACTAACTAGCTGTAAGAGTTTGGACAAGTCATTTCCATTCTTTGATTTTCAGTTTTCTTATCTGTAGAATGTGAGGGTTGACCCAGAGGATCTCTAAGGTCCCTTCCTGACATTCTATGATCCTAGGAGTTCCTCCCCAGTTTAACAATTTAACAAACTAGGTACTAAAAAAGTCCACTAATTCTTCCAGGATATTAGAGGACCCTATGAGGAAAATGTGACATGTAACAGGAAAATTACATATTTCAATAAATTTTTAGTTTTTTAAATTGTTAGTTTTTGTTTTTGTCACCTACACTTTCCAATATGACCACCTGTTCTCCCCCACCCAGAGAGGAATCCTGCATGTCAAAGAAGAAAAATGAAGAAAAAAAATGTTCAGTAAAACTAGCCAATGCATCAAGAAAGTATGAAAATGTCTGAAGCAATGGATCTTCATTTCAAGGGGAAGTTTGTGGTCATCGAAATGACTTTGCAATTTCCCAGGACAATGCAGCCGGACTTCTTGTTCAGTTCTGGGCCCAGTTCACCCTCTGCAGTATCTGTGAGAGCCATTATTTGAGCCCATAAGTATAGCTGTCAAACTTTCATTGATTCTCTACTGTGTTAATGTGAAGTTCTTCACCCTGAGATATGTCTCCCTTGATGCTCATTCAGTCTCTCATGGGAATCAGTGCATGACATTATCGTGACCATATTTTCTGAACCAAACGTCAGGAAATATGGTCAAACAAAATACAGTCCTTTTGCAAAGTCTTATTAAATGTGTATTTTATTTTCATAATGTAGCAAAAAGAAAAGAAAAGCAATGGCAGGGAGGATTACAAATAGTTACAAATTTAGGCATATTACTTCCTACCTTTAAGAGACACCCATGGCATGATAGAGGGAGTGCCAGACTTAAAATCTAGCTGTGTTACCCTGGAAGTCACTTAACCTCAGGCTTCCTCAGTTCCTCATCTATAAAATGAGGGGATTTGACTAGATAGACTCTAAGCCTTCCAGCTCTAAATCTCTGGTCCTATAATATTTGTGTGACAATAGACACAAAAGGACCCTAAGTTTTCCCTATCTCCAAACTCACTCACTTGCATTAAATGATCACTTTGCATCCTAACATTTCACCTGGGTTATAGAATCTTCATTGGCATTTCTGGCAACATAAGAAAGATGAGACTTTTACTTTATTTGGGGGTAAATGTTCTGACAAACTTTCTGGCTTAGAATACCAAAGGTGAGGGGGTCTTGAGCTGAGATTTTGGAGTTTTACAGTAATATATTTGTTTTATTGCTTGCGCAGAGATCAAAATTCATAAGCTTTCCTCTGAAAATATGAAGTTGCATATCATGCTACATTTTAACAAATCTGTTTTGTGCTATAATTCCTGCCTCCAGGTTTCCTAACAGGTCAAATAACCCTTGGATTTCATTTAAGGTTTCCATTATTCTCTTTTGAAAGGAGCAAACCAGCTTTTATTTGAACAGCTTTGGTGATTCCAAAGGAAAAATTGGGCATTATAAGAAACACAAAAGATTCGCTTTCCATGCATTAGCTTTTCAATTCCTTTCTTAATGTGGAGTTGGACAGGATACCATAGACAAGAAAACAAGATCATTCTGTGTCTATAGCAGGATGTCAATATTGACAGAAATAAATGGAATTTCACAATAGATCTTTGCAAAGATAAAGCCTGTGGCATTCAAGTCCAGCTAAATTTTACATCATTCCCTGTGCTCGGCCAGAAGTATCCCTGCTCCAAACTGTGTTTTGTTTTCTAAGGTCAGCATGAAGCATGGAACAGGAAAGAAATATAAGGACTTGGTTTTCTTAGAATTTCATCCCCAAAGCGGGGGAATGGATTAGTGATTTAAATCACAGTAGGTAGCTGGCTCGCCTTCATCTTGGATACTGAGGCTGCTGAATCGATGCACAGGCATAAGGATGTAAGGTTTGATGCTTGCAACTCTTAGATCTGTTGGCAGCTGCATATCAAAAACTATGGCCTGGAACTGGGCTTTCATTGTATGAAAGAAGAGTCAAGAAAAGAGATATAAAGAGAGCAGAAATTGTTTCTATGTAGCATGATAGGATCAAAGAATGATAAAGATCTGGAAAGGGACCTTAGGGGACATGTTGCCTAGTCCTTAGAGATAAAGAAAATGAGGACCAGGAAAGTTAAGTGACTTACTGTAATTTACCCAGATGCTAACAGCTGGTATATCTTGGGTCAGAGCTTTTTCCATTATACTTTTAGAAAGCATCTGATATAGAACCCTTATTTACATATAAGAAAACTGAGGCTCAGTGAGGGGAAGAAATTTATCAATGGTCATCATGGATACCATGGTAACAGGACCTGGATTTGAACCTAGATCCTCTAACTTTAAGTGTTGTAATCTCCCTCCCCCTGCCTCCCACTTTGGGGTTTTGGAAGCCATGTTAACACATATGTTCTTGTTTTCTGAATCAACCTAGAGATGTTTCATAGTATAACCACCACCCCAATCCCCCACCAGAGACATACCATCATTTTCATAGTCCCTTACATTGCCAGTTGTATGATCCTAAGTACAATGGGACACCTCTGTGATATTTCCCATTTGGAGGTCTAATCCCTCAAGTCCCTCTAAGGGGTCCCTTCCTCTCTAGTTACTGAAATTTTTGTGCAATTATTGTTGGGACTTGGTCTTTCTAGAATTCTTACATAGATGTATGCCCCAAAGCAAAATTTTGCAAAGGGAAATCAAGCAATATCTATACTTGTGCTTTAACTCCTGAAAATATTTAAAAGTCTATATCTGGCACAAATTCCCACCAAGTATGTCTCACAAAACCATCTAACCCCAATGAATATATTCCACAAACCCACAGTGATGAGTTCTGCATAAGGAGATATGTTCCAGAAGCTTACCTACAAAGACATTTTTATAGATAAGGCTGACCTTCCCTTCCCCAAAACACACACACACTCACACACACACACACAAACACACACACATATCTGCTAGGCAGCACCCTCCTTGTCATTCACCTGGGGTTTCAGACCTGTGAAAGGGAAGAAAAATTGGAATAGGGCACTGGGCAGCAATTCTACTTTTCTCCCACCTATTTTTGTCAATTACATACATTACATATGTACATACACAAGGATATAGACATAAATATAGATATAGATGTATGATGGGTTTATGTCAGAGATATTTTATTTGCATAGATTTTTTTAATTTGAGAGTTTCTCTTCTTATTCCAATTGTATTAACTCTCATGAAAAAAAATCTTTGTAATTTTATTTAATCAATATTATTTATTTCATCTTTTATCCTTTTTTGGTTACAAATTTTTCTCAAATTCAGAGGTATAAATGACACTTCTTTTGACTAGTGTGACAAAAGACCAGAATTTCTGATGCAACTTTCTTCTCCCTACCCACAATATGAGGAGGCTTAACTAAGAAAAGACAAATCTGCACCCACTTCTCAGGGACATGATTGGTCTTAACTTCCCTGATCAAGCTTCCTGGTCATCTAGGGGAATTAAAAGTCTCAGTCACATGGAGTCAGGGCCTCTAAAACTTGGTGGAGATCTAAGGGATATGTCCCTTCATGATCCACTGACAGATGCATTGCAACTGGAGAAGGGGGTGAGGTTGGGAAATCACATTCAGAGAAATTAAGTGGCACCATATTATTTTTTAAATTGTTTTGCTTTTTGGAGAGCAATGGGGGTTGTGACTTACCCAAAGTCACACGGCAAGTAAGTGTGTCAAGCGTCTGAAGCTGGATTTGAACTCAGGTCCTCATGACTCCAGGGCCAGTGCTAGCTGCCCCTGTGACACCATATTCTTGTATTTTCTCATTATGATAGGACAAAATACACTTCTTTTGTTAAATATTCAAGGATTTATAAGTGCTTCATTTCATCTGAACATGGAATCTGGGTGCTAGAATATAAGACTTCACTCCAACAATTTCTATTTTTTTTAATCATATGACCTTTCATATTTTAATCATCTATCAATTTGGAAAGTTATTGTAGAATATCATATAAGACACTATGCTAAACCTAATTCCTGCCAAACTGCTAATTCCCTAGCAGTTCTTGTCAACTAGAGAGTCCTTCCCCTGGTAGTTTATGCTCGTGAGTTTATCAAACACTGGGCTATTCTGTTTGATCCTTTCTGCATCTTATCTATTCCGTTCTCATGATCCACTGTTCTAATTTTTTTTATCCAGTGCCAAAGAATTTTGATGGCCTCAGTGCAGCATATTGAACACAGTGCCAAGATGGTGGCATAAAGTGATGAGCAAAATCCCCACATGTGTCTTTGAATTACCATCTAGAACACTGCATAGAGAGACAGCAACAGGGGAACTGAGGCGTAAATCCTTCTCTTCTTTTGGTCTCCACCTTTAAAAGTTTATCTCCTGAAGGCCAGTAGATAATAGCCACCAGGGTCTGAAACCAGAGTGAAGCTCTGAGGACACAATGCTGAAGGATGGTGGTAGAAGAAGAGAGAGTCTAGAAGTGACATTGGGAAGCACTGAGTATGCTGACTCCCCTCCAGGACCAGCGAGGAAACTGTATGAGAGGAGCTATGACCAATATTGGAAAACACTTCCAAGTAGGTATGTAGCATTATCTTTGTTAGCAAAGAATCAAGTTTTGACTTTGAACAAGAAAATAATTCATAGATCTATTGAAAAGTGGAATAGGAGTGAGTAGTGTCATGATGGCAGATCAAAGGCACCAACCAGCTGAATTCTCCCAATATCCTCATCCAAACAACTTTAAAATAATACCTCAAATCAAATTTTGGAGCAGCAGAGTCAACAAAAGGTCAGGGCAAGACATTTTTCCAGTCTAAGACAACTTAGGACGTTGGCAGAAGAGGTCTGTGACACCAGAGCCCATATGGTGACAACAACAAAGGTGGGCCCTGGAGGAGGCAGCTAGAGCAGCTGTAGCAGAAGCAACTTCCAGAGTGCTCAGTCAAGGGAATAAAGGGAATGGACAACTGATCAGAAAGTGATTACAGGTGACCCTCTTCTGGCACTGAGTGCACCTGGCACTGATTAGCAGCTCTACTGCCCATACACAGTTTCAGGTAGCAGTTCCCAGGTGAAGAAGGGTCCCTGTGGTCAGTCACAAGTGAACAGGAGTCCTGGTCACAGTTATAGGGCCAAGAGGAGCACTAGAACTTGCAGCTACAGATGAGCACGGCACTTTTTTGGATAAAGACTGGAGTGCAGATCAGAAGAACAGTGACCACATCTCAGATCACGCCACCTTGGAAGCACTGGAAACTTGCAGACCCCCAGAACTAGCTCTGAAAACAGCAGCACAAAGAATCCTGAATCTCAAGGCAGTGTCTCCCTACCCCTAGGTGAGAAAATCCCAACTTTAACATAAAATTCAAAGGCAAGAAATAGATTGGAAAAAATGAACAAATGACAAAAAAAGAACTTGACCATAAAAAGCCACTATGGTGGCCGGGAAGACCAATACATATTTTCAAAAGAAGACAATGTGAAAAGAGCTACCAAAAAAAGCTTCGAAGAAAAATGCTTATTGTACCCAAACCCAACAAGAATTCCTGAGTGTTAAAGAAAGCAACAAGAGAAATAAAAGAAAAATTTGAAGTGCATAGGATATGAAAGTATAAATGAATTGTAATCCATACCTGTGAAGGAAATACTGATCTGTGAGCTCACAAAGCCATTAATGTATGTTTGTATTTTTTATTTTGTGTTTTGTACAAATGTGTCCTTGAGTTCTTTAGTGTAAATATTCCTATAGATCAAAGGTAAAAGAAGGAAATCATTTTGTTTTATTTATTTAAATTTATTTGGATTTATTTAAAATCAATATTAGTGAAGTTTTCAATGGTCTCTCTTCAGATCTAGGAAAAATCCAGGCAAGTAAGATTATAGATTTGGAGCTAGAAGGGACTTTGGAAGACATCTGGTCCAACTTCCTCTTTTTTAAATTTTATTTCTTCAGGATGAGGAAACCTAAGATCAGAGAAGTTAAGTCATTTGCCCTAAGTCGCACTAAACAGGCTATGGCTATTGTTTAATTCCTGCTATTCTACTGAAACACCTATTTTAAAATGTAGTCAAGGATACAGAATATATCTTCTTCTGGAAGAATAATATGGAATAAGGAGACCTGAACTTGAAGTCAAAGGACCTGGGATCTAAATCCACATTCTATAAGTAACTAGCCATGTGACCATGGGTAAGTCACTTATCTTCTCTATATATGCCTTACTTTCCTCAAGTATAAAATGAGAATGAAAATCTCTGCCTGAGTCCAGGATTGTTTTAAGGATGAAGCTAAATAATAGATGTGGTGTGAATTATATCCTGCTTCATGCAGGTTAGGTTAGTTTTTCCTTGAAAAGCATTGAAACTATCCTTGAGATTTAATTGATTGAGGTGACTAAGGCTCCGACATTTTTAAAAAGACAAATTTATTTATTTATTTTTAGTTTTCAACATTCACTTCCATAGGATTTTGAGTTCCAAAATTTCTCCCCATCTCTCTCCTCTCCCCACCCCAAGATGGCATGTAATTTGATATAGGCTCTACATATACATTCATATTAAACTATTTTCACATTAGTCACATTGTAAAAAAAAGAATTAGAACCAATGGGAGAAACCATGAGAAAGAAGAAACAAAAAAAGAGAACAAATAATATGCTTCAATCTGCATTCAGACTCTATAATTCTTTTTCTGGATGTGGATAGCATTTTCCATCATGAATCTTTTGGAGTTGTTTTAGAGCCTGGCATTGCCAAGAAGAGATAAGTCTATCAAAATTAATCATCATACAATGTAATTTTACTTTTTATAATGTTCTCCTGGTTTGGCTCACTTCACTCAGCATCAGTTCATATAAGTCTTTCCAGGTTTTTCTGAAGTCTGCCTGCTCATTATTTCTTATAGCACAATAGTATTATTCCATTACATTCATATACCACAACTTGTTCAAACATTCTCCAACTGATGGGCAGCCCCTCAAATTCCAATTCTTTGCCACCACAAAAAGAGCTACTAAAATATTTTTGTACATGTGGGTCCTTTTCCCATTTGTATGATCTCTTTGGCTACAGACCTAGAAGAGGCATTGCTGGGTCAAAGGGTATGCACATTTTTATAGCCCCTTGGGCATAGTTCCAAACTGCTCTCCTAAGGCTCAGACTTTTGGCTTGGCTTCCTTGTCACCTGGATACTAAAAGTCATTAGCAACTCCAGCCAGCAGTGATGCTTGATCAGCTGACCCATAGGCAACACAGAGACAGAGAAGTTAGGATCAGTTGAATAAGGTGTACTCAGCTGAACATTCTTCTTGAATATCTTTCCCATGCTATCACAAATTAAGTCTCCTTTTCTTAATTGTCAGTTTTTTATGAGTGTTTCATTTCATTTCTTTTTTTTTTTTTTTAAAGCAATCGGGGTTAAATAACTTGCTCAAGGTTACACGGCCAGTTATTTTTGTGTGGGTGCCGAGTATCTGAGGCTGGAACCAATCCCAGGTCTCCTGACTCTGGGGCCAGCGCTCTTACTCACTGCACCACCTGCCCGCCCCATTTCATTTCAATATCAAACCTGAGGTAACAGACTGGCTTAGTCAGTATTTGCCTGCAGCAGATATGAACTTACTTTGTACAATCTGAGTGATAAGGTTTATGTGTATCTCTCAACATCTTGAATCAATCACTCATTAACATGTAACAAGAGCCAACTATGTGCCATACAAGATCTGTATTAGGTACTAAAAATACAGAGATAAAAATGAAAAAGTCCTTGCCTTCAAGAAGTTTAAATTCTCTAGAGGCACACAACATACATACATATATACATACACATACATATATATGGATAGATGTATGTATGGATATGTATAGATGTATATGTATGTATGTGTATATATAGGTATGTGTATATGTATGTATATATGCACACACACACACACACACACACATATATATATATATATATATTCCACTTCTGATTCTTCATATTTCTCTGCCGCGAACAACCACCCTTCTTACCTTAGAAGATGCCTCTGTCCCTATACCTTTCTTTGACTTGTGGGTTCCTTCTTAGACCCTCCCTTTAAGGAAGTTCCCAAGGCAGCCATGCTCCCTCCTTCAACCCTCTCCTGACTCTGAGAACTTTTTCGACCTTTATACCCAATACTTCTCAGCTCTCTTTCATTGTCTTCTTCCATTAGAATATAAGCTGCTAGAGGGCAGGAATTGTCTTTCTGCTTTTCTTTGTATTCCAAGTGCTTAGCATAGTACTAAGCGTATAGTAAATGATTAATAAATTTTTTATCTATTTACCTAAGTAAAAATGGGGTTGAGACCCTTCATACTGCCCTAACTCCACCTCCTGGCCTGGCAGGGTTGAAACTTTATCATCCAGTCCCCTTCCTTTATTCCTCTTCCCTTCCTCTCTCTTCAGGCTAGGGAGAGGTAAATTGCCCAGCCTCAAGAAGGGAACCATATTGGGTGACCATACCCAAAATTAGTGAAAGATAAGCTTGTGGTTTCACAGGGCAGATAGAAAACCCTAGGTTCACATTCCACTCCTTCCCTTGGAAGCTAAACTATGAACATATAGGATAAAGTAGCTCATAAAATATGCCCTCTTGGTGGTCTCCTTGATCACTAAAATATGAGTGAGATCCTAGCTTATATATTCTGTGAAATATGAAACCTTTTCAGAGCTGCCCCAACAAACTTAAGTGGCATTTACATTTTTAATTCCCTGTTACAATAATAGTTTAAGTTGGGGGTGGGGGGAGGAGGGTATCAGGGAATCAATATTCTAACTCCTAAGATCTACTTGATTCCATTCTCTTTAGCTTTAGGGAGTTTATTTTTAGAGGGACAATTCTGAGTTCAGTTACAATTGTTTTGAGACACCAGTCAAGAAAATTCATACCACCTTTTCATTTATATGTCTTTGTAGTTAGCCCTCGAATTCTTTGTAATTGAGGCAAAATCCAGTTTATCAGAAATATTTGTATAGTAGGTGTCTGGTGTGAGTGCTGACTCCAATAGGTTGCCCAGCTAATGAAACTTCCACATAGTGGAATGAAAATTCCACATAATAGATGCAAGGGAAATTGCTTCTAGAAGAATCATGATAATGTATAAGGGAAGTGACTCAGAGAAGCTATGGAGCATTTGTGATTGTAATTGGTTCTAGATGGCTAATCATGTGGTTGGAAAGAGCCTTTTTTCAATTGGTGGCATAGCCAGAATTGTTTCCATCTTCAAAAAAGACTTGAGTCAGCTTTACCTGGGTTCTGTGCTTCATTCACTTCTGGTGGAACTCAGCAACTTTCTCATGGCATCCAGTGAGAGAGCCTGGTATATGCAGAGAAGCTTGAGGGGTTTCTCCTTATCTGAGACCATAAGGCTCCCAAGAAATAGGCCTGGGTCTTGGCTTTTTTTGTTTGTTTGTTTTTTTTCCCTTATGACCTAGGGAATTTGAAAAGTCACAGAGGGTGGCCAGGTAGCACAACGAGTAAGAGCACTGGCTCCTGTGTCAGGATGACCTGGAGATCAAATCCCAGGCTCAGACACTCAGCACCCACCCAGAAACACCTGGCCGTGTAACCTTGAGCAAGTTACTTAACCCCAATTGCTTAGGGGCGGCCAGGTGGCTCAGCGAGTAAGAGCACCGGCTCCAGTGTTGGGATGACCTGGAGATCAAATCCCGGGCTCAGACACTCAGCACCATACCCAGAAATAACTGGCCATGTAACCTTGAGCAAGTTACTTAACCCCGATTGCTTAAAAAAAAAGAAAATTCATCAGAAACACAAGCCAATGTCTCAAGTGTTCCAGAGTCTTAGTACTAGAAGCAATGCCACTAGAATCAGTGTTCTGATGAGCAAGGACTAATCTTTGGAAGCAACCTTCAGCTCAGTAGAAGAATGTATCTAGCACTAATGTCAACTTTGATTGTGAACTTGGTAGGACCAATGTTACATAGGAATTGAGCCAAGTTTTAAACCTACTTTCCCAGAGATGGAGGTGGTATAGAGAAGGATATAGCTTAGAAGTATTCAGGAAACTGTTTTTATGTTCATTCTTGCTACATTTTTAAAGTAAATATCACTTTGCCACCTTGTATTCAATCATTACATGGAATTGGGGGTGATTGCTAGAAACCTTGCTAATGAATTGGAGAGAACACAGTGAGTAGGAATTCTAGACAATTGCTGTAAAGAAAAGACTTTCCAATCTCACGGATTTACCCTTTGGAACCCTGAGGGGTCGTCTAGCAGGCCTGGACCAGAGAGAGTGGGGTAAACGTGAACATATTACATTTATCTAATGAAAAAAACAGATAATGTGGTATAATATGATGCAAAATTACATTGTATTACACTGTATTACATAATATCAAATCATGTCATATACACAAATTTCTTGAGGGGAAGTTAAGGAAAGGTTTTTCTTGGGATTTTCCTCTGCCTGGGTCTTCCTATCCACCATACGGATAAAAATTGAATGTATAATGTGTTCAGGGAGGACTAGAAACTCTGATGTGAGGGCTTGCCAAACCCATCCATTTTTGGTGTCTACCTGAATCACCCAATTCTCACCTGTGACTCCAAGAAGCTGTAGCATGTGCAGTGACCACACCCCAATAAAACCATCTTGGCAAACAAGGCTCAACCAGGTTGGAGGTAACCAACAAGCCTCAAACCTGTTGGTGAATTAAGGCAATGCCTACTCCAAGAACATGAAGACTTCATCCAGCAGAAGGGGCAGATGAAAACCACTGCCTTCAACAGCCATGAAGGAGGCTGATCAGGTGCTATGGAGTTCTTAGAGCATGGTCAGGCACTGAAGACACCAAGGTCATCCACTGCATCCTGGGCCATCACTGGTCATCTTGACTTTTGTTCTGCCACTGGACTTTAATGATTCAGGAAAAGATAGTAAGGGGGACAACTTCATACAACTCCATCTCAAATCCAATTCACATACCACTCAAGATATCACCTGTGATGTCACTGGTCCTCTCCAAAAATGAAGAAAAAGCAACCTCAATACTTGTAAATGCAATTATTACCCTTATTCTCATCCTTCTCTTCCAGAGGTAGAGTACCCTCCCCCCCCATTGTTCTAACAACCTCTCTCATCCAGAAGCTCAGAATTTCTCCCCACCCTACCACCTAAGCCCATCTCCCATTCTGAGATAGTTTTTTCCTTCTATACAAATCACTTAGTATACAAACGCAGGCTCTCACAAATAGTTGTGTTTGACTCTAGAAAGTATGTAACAGACCATATTAACATTTAGTCCTGATTGTATTAAATCAAAAAAATTTCTTGTTTCTACTCCTCCATCTTGGCTCTGCCCACCCTCCAAACATTCTTAACTAGTCAAGGCACTTGAGTTAAATGGAGTGGTTTCAACTCTACCCTTATACATTCAAGGATATACAAAACAAAACACAGGAAATTGTTAAAGGCACTAGCATCTAGGGGTGATCAGTAAAAACCTCCTAATAAGCCTTAGTCTATATGGAAGGTTTTTTTTTAAGCTAATAAATGGAAAGACAATGTTAGTCAATTGATAAGAATTTGAAAGTGCCTACTTAGATGCTTGGGAGTTTGCTAAGCACTAGAGATACCAAAAAAAGGGGGGAGCAAAAATTATTCTCTCAAGAGTTCACCAACTAATGGGGAGACAACATAAAAACTATGTACAAATAAGATATAGACAGGAGGAATTATAGATAATCTCAGAGGGAAGGCACTAGAATTAAGGAGGATCAAGAAAAATTTTTTGTAGAAGATGGGAATTTAGCTGAGACTGGAAGGAAACATAGGAAGGCAGGAGATGGAGAGGAAAATGGGAAGAATTCCAAGAATGTAGGACAACCAGTGAAAATGCAGAGAGTTGAGAGGTAAAGTGTCTTGTTTAAGGAATAGCAAAGATGCCAATGTCACTAGATCACAGAGTAAGTTGGGAGAAGTAAGATGTAAGAAGTCTGAAAATGTAGGAGGATGCCAGGATTCCAAGTTGTAAGATGATGAGGGCCTGGACCAGAGTGGTAGCAGTGTCACAAGAGTAAAAGAAAAAGGGACAGTATATGAAAAATGTTGTCTACTATGTGCCTGTGCCACATACTATACAAAGCACTGGTGACATGTTTGTAACCAAGGAAGACAGTTCTTTTCCTCAAGGGGGTTAAGTCAAATGGGGAAAGACAACATATAATGGGGTATCAGATAACCAGGTAAAGACCTCAAACTTGAAAGCATGTCCTAGAGATGACTCAAGACTGAGGGGAAGACATGGATTCAGGCAAGATAAAATGAAATACCCTCTGTGAGAGCCTAGTTTCAAGGTTAGAATCCTAGTTTCTAGGTAAGAGGAGGTGAAGATAAAAAAAGGAGATAGAAGCAATATGGTCTGGTGGAGCTAAGATGGCAGCGTAGAAGCAGGAAAACTCCATGAGCTCCCCCCACAACTACCTCAAATGGCAACAAAATATGAATGTAAACAAATTTTAGAGCTACAAAACCGACAAAGTGACAGAGAGAAACAAACCTCCTGCTGAAGGCAGCCCAGCAAGTAGACAGGAAGGGTTAATTACAGCCGACTGGGAGCAGAGCCCAGCCCCTCATGAGCCAACAGTTTTACCCTCAGGGTGGACCTGACCAGCCCCGGCTGGTGAAACTTCAGGAGAGTGGATCACCAGCATCTGTGACAGTTTCCGGAATTATCAACACATAAATGCCAAAGGCAAAGTAAAAGGTCAGTGTGGACTTTGGCAACAAGGGGTCTGAGAGTGCAGTCTAGACTCTGCCCCCAGAGGGAAAAGTGTGTGGCTGCTTCAGAGATCCTGGCCTGCAGAGCGTAGGGGGACCAAGCAACCATTCTGAGGGGTAATCGCTCTTGCTTTAACCTGCTTGGATCTGGATCATTGTGTTGGGTGGAGGTCCTGGGGTGTGAGAACAGGTGCCAGAGCCTGTGGAGACTTCAGAGAGGGCACCCAAATAATAGCTCCGGCAACTGCAAAAACTCCAGCAATTTGGGACAAAGCTCTCCTCTCTGGAAGCAGAGTTCTACTGTGGCAAAAAGCTCAAAAGTCAAGTAATTGAGTGGCAACACAAGCAAGCAAAGGAAGCAAAGCAAGCACAGAAGTCAAACCTTAGATTCCTATTTTGGTGACAAAAAAGATCAAAGCATGGAATGGGAGGAAGACAACAAATTCAGAACTCCTGCACCAAAAGCTTCCAAGAAAAATATGAATTGGTTACAAGCCACAGAGCTTAAGAAGGATTTTGAAAGCCAAATAAGAGAAATAGATGAAAAATTGGGAAGAGAAGTGAGAATGATGAAGAAAATTATGAAATGAGAGTCAACAGCCTGATTGAGGAAAATAACACCTTATAGACTAACTCAAATGGCAAAAGAAGCTCAAACAGGCAATGAGAAGAGGAATGCCTTAAAAAGCCAAATTTGTCAGATGGAAAAAGAAGCTCAAAAGCTCAATGAGGAGAATCATTGCTTCAGAATTAGATTGGAGCAAATGGAAGCTAATGACTTTATGAGAAATCAAGATACTATTAATCAGATCTAAACAAATGAAAAATAGAAGGCAATGTGAAATATCTCATTGGAAAAACCACTGACCTGGAAAACAGATCCAAGAGAGATAATATAAAAATTGTTAGACTACCTGAAAGCCATGATCAAAGAAAGAACCTAGAAATCATCCTCCAAGAAATTCTCAAGGAAAACTTCCTTGATGTTTTAGAACCAGAGGGCAAAGTAGAGGTTGAAAGAATCTACTGATCACCTCCTGAAAAAGATCCCTAAAAAGAAAACTCCTAGGAATATTATAGCCAGGTTCTGGAATTCCCAGATCAAGGAGAGAATATTACAAGCAGCCAGGAAGAAACAACTTGAATATTGTGGAAACACAATCAAGGTAACACAGGATCTGGCAGCTTCTACACTGAGGGACTGAAGGGTTTGGAATACAATATTCCAGAGGTCAAAGGAGCTGGTATTAAAACCAAGAACCACCTCCCCAGAAAAACTGAGTATCATATTTCAGGGGATAATATGAGAATTCAATGAAATAGAGGACTTTCAAGCATTCTTGATGAAAAAAAATAAACAGAGTTGAATAGAAAATGACATTCAGATACAAGAAGCATGAGAAGGCAAACAGGGAAAAGAAATCATAAGGAACTTATCAAAGTTGAACTATTTAAATTCCTACATGGAAAAATCATAATTGTAATTGATGAAACTTTTCTCAGTATGAAAATATTTGAAGGGAATAGAAATATATATATGTATGTCTATATAGGAGGGTATATGGTCATATGAATAAATATATGAATGTGTATATATATGGTTACTGGTACACATAAATAGAAGGCACAGGACCAATTTAATAGGTGGGGATGATACTTAAAAGGTGAAATTAAGAGGTGAAAGAGGAATATAATGAGAGGAGATGGGGAGAGACAGAATGGGGTAAGCTATCTCATATAGAAGAGGTAAGGGGAAATGGTTACAATGGTAGAACAGGTAGGCAAAAGGGAATGGGTCAACCTTATTCTTATTGAATTTGGCTTGGGGAGGGAATGACATACACACTAAATAGGGTACCTCACCCTACAGGAGAGTAGGGGGGAAGGGGATGAGAGGGGGGATGATAGAAGAGAGGGCAGGTTGGGGGGGAGGGAAGTCAGAAGCACCCACTTTTGAAAAGGGACAGGATCAAAGTAGAGAATAGAAAAAGTGGGAGGTGGGATAGGAGGGAGAAAAATATAGTCAGTCTTTTACAGTATATCCACTATGGTAATGTTTTGCATAGCTACACATGTACAACCTATACCGAACTTCTTATCTTCCCAGTAAGAGTTGGTGACAAGGGAGGAAGGGAATGAATCTGGAATTTAAAGTTTTAAAATCCATTGTTTAACTATATATATACTAGAGGCGGCCAGGTAGCACAGGGTGTAAGAGCACAGGCTCCAGTATTGGGATGACCTGGGGATCAAATCCAGACTCAGACATTTAGCACTGTAGCAGCAAGCACCCCAAGCGTCCTCAGGGTTTGCCGCCCATACAGGTTCTTGGATCTGCTTTGTTAAAGGAAAGCAACTCAAAATGGGTTAACAAGCTTACTTTAATCAGTCAGACATATATCGTTTACCTTGTTCAGGAGAAAAGGTCAGCACCCTGAACCTCAAAGTATACAGGCATAATTATCAAGACAGAAACATCAAGTAGACAGATTTCCAAACTGTTCAACCATTACATCCATACCCAGCCAACATCTGGGTTTCCATATTCTGGGTTTTTCAAAGCCGGGGGACTCTCAACAACGGCTTCCCAGAATTCAGATCAAATCACAGAACACTTCTCAAAGTGAGTCCCAAAACAAAGCTACACATCAGGGCTTATATAGCCTTCTCCTGGCTCAGAGAATGTAACAACCTTATTGACCCACTGGCCAATCAAAAAGTATCTACTGAAAA
>NW_027187360.1:6233187-6308327 GCF_028583685.1 Petaurus breviceps papuanus | reverse complement strand
TTAGCCTAGGGGCAGGGAAGATCTTTAAAATTTACATTCGCATTACAAGCACCCACCCAGAAACACCTGGCCATGTAACCTTGAGCAAGTTACTTAACCCCAATTGCTTAGGGGTGGCCAGGTGGCTCAGCAAGTAAGAGCACTGGCTCCAGTATCGGGATAACCTGGGGATCAAATCCAGGCTCAGATACTTAGCACCACACCCAGAAATAACTGGCCATGTAACATTGAGCAAGTTACTTAACCCCAATTGCTATTGTAATACTATTCTACATGTAATTGGGAAATAAGATATACAGGTCCTGGGGCATAGAGATACACTATGCCCTACTGGAAAAGTCAAAGGGTGTATGGGAGAGAGCAGATTGGAGGAGGGGATATCCTGTGGGACTGCTATTTTGGGGTGGTTGGTAGGGGAAAATGGGGAGAAAATTTGTAATTCAAAATCTGGCAGAAATGAATGATGTAAACCAGAAGTTAATAAAGCATTTGAACAGTAATAATAATAAAATATAAATTAAAAAAGAAGCAATATGGTCTGAGGATACCTACAAGGATGTATATTGAATTGACTGTATCAGCAATGCCTATAGAGATTACAAATATGCTGATATAATTATCCATCACAAAATACGTCATGCTTGCCATTTGGGGAAATAAACTAGAAAATTTATTAAGATACCAAAAGACTGAGTCCCAAAACCAGAAAGTGAAAGCCATCAGAGTAGTTATGACATTGGCACAGGTAGATAAAGTAGAAAGCACCCACATTCTCAAGCCTTTAAAACAGAACAAGCTACCTCAGGCAAAGGTCCTCCTCTCCCCACTCACAGCAACCACCCAGCGTCCGGGAAGCGCGCTCCCAGCAGCTCCGGCCCCTGGCAGTTCTCAGCAGGAGTCCTTAGCAGAAAGTCCTTAGCAGTCCTAACTCAAAAAAAAAAAGGGCTTAGCGCTGCCGCTGCCTCTGCTGCTGCCGCAACCGCAACCGCCGCCAACCGCAGGACCGTTAGCTTGGCTTTCACTTTCTCTCGCTTTCCGCTTTCTCTTGCTCCGCCCCTTCCTGCTACGTCAGCAAACCGCAGCACTGCTAGCTCGGCTCAGCAAACTGCAGGACCGCTAGCTCGGCTTTCACTTACTCTCCCTTTCCGCTTTCTCTTGCTCTGCTATGTCAGCATGTCCATGGGGCATGGAAGATCTTTAAATCCCATAACCCTTACATTGACTTATATGCAAGTAATATATAAAAAAATGTGGAGGATGAGACAAGATAGTAGAGTAGTAGGAATCAGTACAATGAACTCCATTCTCCCCCCAAAAGCAGTAACAGGACCAATCCTGATCTCCCCTCTGGAAGTATAAAGAACCTAGTCCTAACATCAAATCTGAAGTGATTAAATGGGTTAAAATAATGAGCAGAACAACAACAAATCCCAAAAACAAAAAAAAAATTATCATGAAAAGCTATTATTGTGACAGGGATGCTTAAGACACAAAATGATAAGAAAAAAAATTACTCTAAAACATCTACAAGCAAAATCTAAAAAATATATATATAGTTTGGGTATAAATTCAGAAAGAATTCCTGAAAGGGACAGCTAGGTGGTGCAATGAATAGAGCACCAGCCCTGGAGTCAGGAAGACTTGAGTTCAAATACGTCCTCAGACACTTAATTAAAAAAACTAGCTGTATGACCTTGGGCAAGTCACTTAACCCTAACTGCCCTCCAAAAAGCAACAAAACAAGAATTCCTGGAAGAGAAAAAGCAAAGTTTTTAAAAAGTTTAAAATGTTTCTTTCAATGAAATGTGAGCACTAGAGGAAAAATTAGAAAGGAAATGAGAGGTATGAAAGGGAGAATTTGAAAAAAAATTTAACAGCTTTGCAAAAAAAGTCATAAAACCTTTCTTAAGCAACAAAATCACTGAAAATTAGAATTGGCCAAAGAAAAGCCAATGATTCCATGATAGAACAAGGAATATTACAAACAAAGTCAAAAGACCAGAAAAAAAAAACAGAAGAAAAGTAAGGTATCTTGTAGCAAAAACAACTGACCTGGAAAACAGATAGAGCAGAAAAAAATTATGAGTAAGGCTACCTGAATGAATTGACCAAAAAAAAAAAAATCTTAGACATCAAATTGTAAGAAATCTTGAAAGAAAGGGTAGCTAGGTGGCACAGTGAATAGAGCACCAGCTCTGGAATCAGGAGGACCTGAGTTCAAATCCGGCCTCAGACACTTAACACAAAAACTAGCCGTGTGACCTTGGCAAGTCACTTAATCCCAATTGCCCTCCAAAAAAGAAAAATAAAGAATAAAAAGAAGGGGTGACTACATGACACAATGAATAGAACAGCAGCCTCCTGGAGGCAGGAGGACCTGAGTTCAAATCCAACCTCAGACATTTAACACAAAAACTAGCCATGTGACCTTGGGCAAGTCACTTAACCCCAATTTCCCTGCCTTCCCCCCTCCAGAAAGAGAGAAAGAAAGAAAGAAAGAAAGAGAGAAAGAGAGAAAGAAAGAAAGAAAGAAAGAAAGAAAGAAAGAAAGAAAGAAAGAAAGAAAGAAAGAAAGAAAGAAAGAAAGAAAGAAAGAAAGAAAGAAAGAAAGAAAAAGGAAAAAAGGAAGGAAGGAAGGAAGGAAGGAAGGAAGGAAGAAAGAAAGAAAGAAAGAAAGAAAGAAAGAAAGAAAGAAAACTGCCCACATCTCTGAGAATCAGATGCAAAATAGAAATAAACAAAATTCACCAGTTGCCTCCAAAAGAAAACCTAAAATGAAACCTCCTAGGTACATCATAGCTCAGAACCTCAAGATCAAATAAAAGATACTGAAAGTACCCAGAAAGAAATAATTCAAGTCCAGAAGAATCACAGTCAGGATCCCACAAGATGTGGCAGTCACCACTGTAAGAAAAGTGGTGAGCTTGGAATAAGGTATTCCAGAAAGCAAAGAATGTGAACCTATAGACAATAATAGCTAACCCAGCAAAACAGAAAAATGCTATTGTGTGGGGGTGAGGGAGGAAGTAGGGATGGGGTGGGGAAATGTGAATGGATCTTTAATGAAATAGAGGTCTTCCAAGCATTCTTTGTGGGGGTGTCTTTTTAGAGGGGGGGGAGTCTTTTTGGAGGGGAGAAGGGAGGGCAGTTGGGGTTAAGTGACTTGCCCAAGGTCACATGGCTAGTTTTTGTGTTAAGTGTCTGATGCTAGATTTGAACTCAGGTCCTCCTGACTCCAGGGCTAGTGCTCTATTCACTGCCCCACTTCACCACTACCCCCACCCCCAAGCATTCTTTTTTGTTTTTTTGTTCGTTTGTTTTGCCTTTTGGAGGGCAATTGGGGTTAAGTAACTTGCCCAAAGTTACACGGCTAGTTTTTTTTTTGTGTGGGTGTTAAGTGTCTGGGGCCGGAACCGAACTCAGATGCTCCTGACTTTGGGGCCAGCGCTTTACTCCCAGCACCACCTAGCCGCCCTCACTCCACCACCCAGCTGCTCTCCCCAAGCATTCTTAATGAAAAGATCAGAACTGTGCAGAAACTTACAAGTTCAAAAACAGAATGAAGAAAAACATAGAAAGGTAAATGAACAATTATATGGAACTAAACAATGATAAACTACTACCTTCAAATATGGGGACATGGTACATGTGTCCCCTCTGAACGCTACCACTATTAGGGGTCACAGTGAGAGTCTAATTAGACAGAAGGTCTAGGAGTGTTTTTTTTTTTTTTTTATGTGTGAATTTGAAAAGATGGAAGGAAAGAGAAAAGAGAAATAGATTAGGGGTGGGGGGGAGGGCAAAAGGAAATTTAGGAAAAATTATCTCACAAAATCAGGTGTTCAAGTAGATAGCAATAGGAATAAGGAAAGGGGAGCTCTTAACACCTAAATGTCAATCTTATGTGAACTAGTTAAAGAAGGGAAGAACACACTCACACACACACACACACACACTCACACACACACACACACACACACACACATACACAGAGTTGGATACAGAAATACATTTAACTTAATAGGAAAATAGCAAGGAAAATGGGAAATAGGAAACGATTAGTCCTAAGCAAAACACGCTCTAAGGACTTGCAAAAATATTTATAGCTCTTTTTGAGACAATAAAGAATGGGATCCTGAGGGGGTGTCCATAAATTGAGGAATGGCTGAACAAGTTATGGAATGTAGATGTGATGATGAAATACTATTATGCTGTAAGAAATGATGAAGAGGATGGTTTCAGAAAAATCTCAGAAGGTTTATATAAACTGATGCAGAGTGAAGTGAATGGAGGACAATTTATGCAATAATAACAATATGGTAAAGACAGCTTTGAAAGGATTTGGAACTCTGATTGATGTAACTGTCAACCACAGCTTCAGAGGACTATTAAAACATGCTACCTACCTCCTGACATAGAGGTGAAGAAATAGGACTGTAGAATGAGACATATTTTTTTTTATCATAGGGCAGTGTGGAAATTTGTTTTGTGACTATACGTGTTTGTAGCAAGGGTTTTGTTTTTCTTTCATTATGAAGGTGGGGCAGGAAGGGAGAGAAGGTGGATTTTTGCTGATTGAAACTTTTCTTGTTGTTTGCATGAAATACGAAATGGCTGGGCTATTTTCTCTACATACAAAAATGAATTTATTGTCTATAGATATTTTGTTTGGATTTTTTGGCATAAAGGCTATGTGAATACTAAGAAATCCCCTGGAGAAATGTTCCTCTATAGAATGGCAAGATTTATGTTGCAAGCCCATTTTTAAGAGCATTTCTTTGAAAAAAATTTTAAGTGAAAATGATTCTTTGAACTCCCTACAAGCACATGGAGATTTAAAGTTCTCAAAAATCTGTACCTTTATTATTTTATCTCCTTTGGAAATGATTGAATTATTCCTTGGTATAATTCTGCCTGCCCAAAGCACAGACCTGTCTTATGAAATGGTTTCCTCAGAATTTATTCACCTTTATTTATTACAAAGAATTCTCCTACTAAATTTAAATATAAAACTCAAGTCAATGGTATTTAAAATAACTGGTTTGTGATAAAAACATTTTGGAGATCAATTTGGAATTGGGCCCAAAGTCTATACATCTGTCCATATCCTTTGACCCAGAAATAGCACTACTAGGTCTGTATCCCAAAGAGATTAAAGAAAAAGGACATATTTATACAAAAATATTTATAGCAGCTCTTTTCATAGTGGCAAAGAATTGCCAGAGTTAGCTCAATGTTTGGGAGGTTCTGAAGGAGAGTATGGGAGAGAAGAGGTATTACACTGAAGGCCTACAGAATCGTTGTGCTGACCTCATTGCTGTATGTCTGTGAAACCTGGATGTATATCAGCACCGTGCCAGGAAACCGGACCACTTCCATTTGAATTGTCTTAAGAAGACTGAAGATCAAGGTACCGAACACTGAGGTCCTTTCTCAAGCTGAACTGCCAAACATTCAAACTCTACTGCAGAGAACGCAGCTCCAAATGTACATTTGCCTAACATTCTATTTTACAGAGAGCTCACACAAGGAAGGCACTCACATGGTGGTCAGAAGAAGTGATACAAGGATACCCTCAAGGACTATCTGAAGAACTTTGGAATAAATTGTGTGACATGGGAGACAATGACACAGGACTGCCCAGCGTGGTGTGCCCAAGTCAAGGAAGGCACTGTACTCTACCAATGAAGCAGAATTGCAGTAGCTAAAAAGAAGCATGTACAAATTTAGAGACATCTCCCCCCTAAATCTGTGTATGGATTATTTGTGTGGTAGAGCATTCCAAACAGCCAGAGTCAGACACACTGCACATTGACCCCGACATAATGTTGTCCTTTTAGTCCTCTTTGAGAATGAAGGACAACAACCAACCAACCAGTCATCTTCAGTCATGGCCAACTCTCCATGACCCCATTTGGGGTTTTCTTGGCAAAGATACTGGAGTGGTTTGCCATTTCCTTCTCCAGCTCATTTTATGGATGAGGAAACTGAGGCAAACAGGGTTAAGTGACTTGCCCAGGGGCACAGGGCTAGTAAATGTCTGAAGCCAACTTTGAACTCAGGGAGATGAGTCTTCCTGACTTTAGGCCACTCCATCCATTGTGCCATCTAGCTGCTCAATGTTCATTTTAACACTAAATAAATTCTAGCTAATGTTATTGTTACATGTTTTATTCCCCACATCCTGTATTAGATTGTAAACTCCATGAAATCAGGGATTATGATAGCTAACCTTTTTATTTCCCTAGGATCTAGAAACCGGGGTGGGTAACCTGCAATTTTGAGGCCACATGTGGCCTTCTATATCCTTAAGTGTGACCTTTTGACTGAATCCAAATTTTGCAAAACAAATTCCTCCAGTTTCCAAATTTTATGGAACAAATTTGCATTCAGTCAAAAGGTTGTACTTAAGGATCTAGAAGGCCAGATGTGCCTCAAGGCTGCAGGTTCCCTACCCCTGGTCTATCTAGATGAATACTCTTCACATGGCAAATAAATATTATTAGACTGCTTAACATCATATACAGCAAAATGGTGACTTGCAAGAGAAGCATATGGCAAGTGGCTGTTTGCACAGGTGAACCTGAGAAGGGAGTTCCTGGACCTCCAATTTCTGGCTGCATTCTGCCTTTCTCTTTCTTTTTATGAGCATAGTAAATGGAAAGGCTAGATTTGAGCATGCTTTTAATCCAGTCATCTTTCTACTCTTCCACATCTGAGAGATTTCAGCACAGCGAAGTCTGAGTGGACTTCCCCACTTACTAAATATATTAGTTTATCTGACTCTTAATTTCCTCATCTGTAAAATGGGCATAATAATGTGTGTTTGGGAGGGAGATGTTGTTGATCAATGATCCCCAAACAAGTGAGTCCTGCAACATACTTAGTAGAATTATTGGATATAAGGGGCAAAACACGGAGATAATGAAGTCCCTTTCAGACTCTGAATGGTTCTGTTCACAGTTTGAAAAGGGAGTAAAACCTTGAGTGGCTCAGCCCTGAATGATTCTTTCATAAATTGTAAATGTTAGAAAACTGAGTAGCCCTTTCAAGGGTTTACTCTTTAGACTTTGATAGACCAGTATAAAAGAAAAGTATTGGACTTTAGCAAGTAGGACGCAGTTCCACCATTGAGCCATGCCCCTAGTGACATTAAAAAAAACAAAAAACCCCGAGTAAGCTCTGAAAAGGTTCGAGGAAATAGTGTGAGGACTTCTGAACTCTGCAGCGCAGTACATCTGAGTAGCCTTGTCCACGTGTGTATTCAGTGTGTATGCTGATTATTCCCAAGGATACTATGTGTTTTTGTGGTAGGGTACACCCCAGGTTTACTGGGGGGGGGGGGACTATTTTGTCACTAGCATTCATGCTATGCCCTTTCAGTAAATGTCTTTGCCTTGAGTTAATTACATCAGCTGGGTGACTATTAAAGATAAAATTACCGAGGGACACTCCCAAGCTACAATTTTGGGAGTATGGACCCACAGACTACCTCGAACCTGTGACTGAAATTTGTAGTCATCCCCTGGGGGACCCAACCTGTGACTGAAATTTGAGGGACAGTACTCCAGAGGTGATATAATAAATACTTGTTTAGAATAAATACTTATTATAATAAATATTATAAATACATAAATACAGTATCATATTAAATATCAAATAAGCTAGTATATTTGAAAATCACATTGTAATCAGTCAGTCAAGAAACATTCATTAAGCAGGCCAATGTACCAGGCAATATGCTAAGCACTAGGGATACACACATGAAGAAGAAAAAAAAGACAATCCCTGCCTTCAAAGAACTTACAATCTAATGGGGGAAACAATACAGAAATGGAAGCTGAAAAGGGAGGAGAGGGAGGAGGAAGGGAAGGCACCATCACCAGAAGGCACAATGGAGAAATCTCAAGGAAAGCAACCAAGTGGGGAATGAAAAAAATGGCTGGTCTGGGAGACCTCCTTAAACAGAGGTTCTGGGAAAAGTTCTTCAGCCTGAGAGACCCCCAGGGCAAAAAGGTACTGATGGTATGAGTAAAAAAATAAAACTATAAAAGCTCATGTCAAAATAAGACATTGTTGTTATCTATTAAGAGTACTAGGCTATATATCAAATTGCTTATTGTCTCAAGGAGAGGGGCGAAGACGGAAGGGAGAGAATTTGGAACATAACATTGTTTTAAATGAATTTTTGAAAAATAGTTTTTACAAGTAATTGGGAAATAATAAGATATTATTGAGAAAGAAAAAATAGTATTAGGATAAGAAAGTATGACTTTTGGACACTTCACTCCTACTCATTTTTTTTTTCTTTTCTTTCGTTTTCTCATCAGTAAAATGAGGATAACATCCGTTCTACCTACTTTGTAGGGTGTTTGTTTTGATAATTACATGAGATAATAATTGTGAAAGTGCATTGAAAAAAATATTAGAAAGGAATTCACTCTACTTAGATCAAGTTATTCTATGGGAAAGTTGACACTGAAAAGTGTATATACTTGAATTTGAAAACTGTAACTGGAAGGGACCTCAAAAACCATCCAGTCCAACCCCATCACTTTTCTGACAAGGAAACCAAGGGAGAGAAAGGTTAAATGACTTCCCAAGGTCATGAAACAAAGCTGGGATTCAAAGTGAGGTTCTCTGATTCAAAGGAGAAATACAGCTGGATAGCTGGATAGCCACCCTGGAAATCCAATCCAATTCAAGGAATACTTATTAACACAAGCCTCATTCTCCTGAGCTACACTCTTTCTCTGAAGACACTTCCCCTCTCTGGACCTCAGTTTTCACATCTGTAAATTGAGTGCATTAAACTGGATCATCTGTATGGGCTCTCCCTACCCTAAAACTTATTCATTAATAGGTCAGTTGGTCAACAAATATTTATTAATAGTTTTATTGATTTTTTATCTTATTTTATTTTTCAAGGAAGTTACTGATTACTTGAAAGGTTCCATAGTCTCCATGGAATTTAACTGGGTTTAGGTATCGTTTCCAGTGTCTCTGAAAATGTTTAGTGAGATTTTTAATGGGGAAGCACCAGTCTTTCCTCATGTTTGCATTCAGAATGTGTCCTGCTGTTCCTCTGCCAGCCCATACCAACTCCCCCCCAAGGCAGGCAGCACAAAGAATACACATTCCTGGTGAGCTTCCTAACAGAGAAAGGGGCAGTCCTTCCTCAGTCATCTCCAGATTGTCCGGGTGTTTCCTGCTCCCACACCTGCTCAGGCCTGAATTACTGTTAACATTTTACTAAACATTTTTATGAGAGGGCCACCTTAACAACTTCCAGGGAAATAATTCCCGCCCCCCACCATAGGCTCCCCTTCCCCCACTACCAGGCCATTCAAAGTGAACAATTCCATCTCTGGTTTTACGTATTTGGCATAAACATTTCTTACAGCTCATAAACACCTTTGCCATTTATCAGTGTCATGAAAGATGTTTATGGCCTGAATATGAAAACGAAGAGGGAATTCATGTTTAAGTAAACAGACTGTGTTATGCTTTTTTTTTAAAGAAATATTTCTCTAAATGGGCAAACAAGTGTGCAGATGTGTCCACATTTATGTCTGTCTCCCTAGATAGATACACACACATACCTATATTCTCCACTCTGAATATAATTTATTGCTCAAACTGTTTAATATAGCTCAGTAAAAGCCCTGGTCTTGCAGTTTCAAACAGCTGCTAGCTTCCTGTTTGCCCACCTTTTATAGGAATATTCCATTGCAAAGTGAAGAAGGGAAAACAAAATTAAAAAAAAATAAAAAAACGAGTTGGGGCAAGGCAGAAGGTTAATAAAAATCCAGTTTGTCACTTCAGAAGTAGCCCCCTTCCACCCCCCAGTGCATAAGCAGGCTTCCTCTGTCAAATCCTCGAAAAGTTCCTTTGTATTGACAGATGCCATTTGTTCATTTACGATGTGATAATCAAAACCTTCGGAGTTCCTGAATGTTATTCTTTCCCTCTCCTGACAGGAGGGCACCAAATGGTTTGTGGTCCACTCAGCAGGCATTTTTCATTAGAGATGATAAGTTTCAAATGAACTATGTTAGAGAGTAGGAGTTTAAAAGAGGTGCAGTGTTAGTTGGAAAATAAAGATGTCTGTCCGTGGGCACATCCCACCACCGACGAACTCAGTAAATGGTATAGGGCATGCTACACAGACTTTTGCACAGCAGAAACCTTTGAAATGCTTTCATTGTATACAGAAACAGCAATATTGTATTAAGAACAACTTTGAGCAAATAAGTCATTTATAATCTATAAATACCCAAAGTAACTACAAAGGACACATGAAGGAAGATGTTATCTGAATCCAGAAAAAGAACATTTTACATACATATATTCATTCATTCATACATACATACACATACACATGTATACATACATACATATTTGTGTCTAATGTAGCCATCTCTAGGGCAGGGAGAGGGGAGAAAAGAAATGTACACAATAACTTTATTATATATTCAAAAGGAATAGCAAGCTATATACGTAATAGATTTGCAGTTTCAAGTATAATCATCTTTTTATTATACTATGTTATGGAAATGCTTGTTTTATCCCATAAGTTAAAAATAAAATAAAATTTAAAAAAGAAATGCTTTCCTTTTATACATTTACACAGACTGGAAACATGTCTTTTGTGCAGCTGAGCAACATGAATCCAGACTCTTACTCTCCTAAAGCTGTTTATGTTTATTCTCAAGTTAGACACTCAAGCATTATCACCTACTTCTTAGGGCTTTTTTGGTCCATCTTTGAAAGATAGCATGCCATGATGGACAGAGACCTAGCCTCAGAGCCAAAAGGTGGTTGTTGTCTTTTATTCTCCAAGGGGACCAAAATGACATTATGATGTCAGGGTCAATGTACAATGTCCAATACGAGCTTAGAAGGCTGTACCACAAGTCAGGCACATATGAACATGAACCAAGAAAACTTAGGTCCAAGTCTGACCTCTGACATATAATAGGTAGGTGACCAAGAGAAATTTCCTATTCTCTCAGCACTCTAACAATGGTGTCAAACTCATAAAGAAACCAATCCCCATGGGATGGAGATTAATAAACCACAAATTAACATTATGTATATTGTATGGTATTTTTATTTATTTTGTTAAATGTTTCCCAACTACAATTTGGAAAACAAATTAGAAACAACCAAGTTACACTAAGAAATCTACTAAATCCCTCCTTTCTTAAAAAAAAATATTCTAGGTTTGTTTAACCCTACAAGTTGAGAATAATGTTTACACTGATCAGTTATAAACAAGACTATCTTCCCTTTAACTGCTTTTCAGTAAAGTTATGTACAAAAATATATGGGTATGAATCATAACTATTGATACTAGTAGCTAGGAATGGGTTTTTTAAAAATTACATATCATGTAAATATATCCCCCACAAAAAAGTCTCATACTGTTCTTTTTAAATACAATTAGTCTTTCACACTATATCCTTTGAGTTTAATTTGTGCTTAATTTGGAAGGCCATTTTCAACGAAAGTAATTTTTCTCCTCACAAGAAAACAGTGACTGCCTTTCTTTAAATAGCATTGAATTAACATGTTATCAGGTGAGAGAGGAATATAATGGGAGAAGGAGAAAGGGAGAGATAGAATAGGGTAAATTATCTCATATAAAAGAGGCAAGAGAAAACTTACAATGGAAGGGAAGAGCAGGAAGGTGAAAGGGAATGAGTCAACCTTACTCTCTTTGAATTTGGCTTACAGAGGGAATAACATATACACTCAAGTGGGTATCCTACCCTACAGGAAAGTAGGGGGGAAGGGGATAAGACGGGGGATGATAGAAAAGAGGGCAGATTGGGGGAGAGGGTAGTTAGAAGCAAACACTTTTGAAAAGAAACAGGGTCAAAGTAGAAAATAGAATAAGTGGGGGTGGGATAGGATGGAGAGAAATACAGTTAATCTTTGACAATATCACTACCATGGAAATGTTTTTGAGTAACTACACATGTACAACCTATATTGAATTGCTTACCTTCCCAGTGGGGGTGGGTGAGGAGGGAAGAAGGGAAACAATCTGGAAATCAAAGTTTTAAAAACAAATGTTTAAAAAAAAATAGTTTTTACCTGCAACTGGAAAATAAGGTATACAGGCACTGGGGTATAGAAATCCATCTTGCCCTACTAGAAAGTTAGGGGGCAGGGGATGGAGGAGGATATAAGAGAGAACAGATTGGGGGAAGGGGTATTCAGTAAGTCTGATATCTTGGGGTAGGGGCAAGAGAAAGATGGGGAGAAATTTTGTTACTCAAAATCTTGTGGAAATGAATGTTGAGAACTAAAAATAAACAGAAGATTTTTTTTTAAAGAATTAACATCTTATCATTGGTATTCTAAATTGTTGCCCCTTCCTAAAAAAAATTTTTTTTAAACCTCAGAGCTTCTCAGTAGCCTAAAGGATAAAATAGTGTAATCCTGGGGAAATGATTTGTGGGGCACAAGTCTCCGAGGCTCATTCTCCTTTCATCTGCTCTCAGTTACTAGGAGACTTCTGAAAATCGGTTTTGTAGCTGTAATAAAATTCATTCTGTGGCCTAGCAAACACACCAAATGGTGAGCCCAATTTAGGAACCCAGAGATCACATAGAACAAAGAGAAAAATCATAAGTTTTCACAGGGAAGAAAAAATAATAATTTGCCTTTAATGAAATACCTTAAACAAAAGTAAAAGCTCAATAAATATTTTTTGCATGAAATTGAATAAATTGCATCTGTTCTCCAGGAAAGGGAGGAAAGAGATAAACAAGAAAAAGAAAATCACATCACAAAAAGAAAAATATATCACTATGTCTGGTTTACCTTTGGTCATAGGTACTCAGCCAGCAGAGGCAAACAAGCCCCATTTCAGAAAGAAAATAAATCCATGAAATGTATCTTTCACATCTCATGATTTAACACTCATAAAACCCAATTGTGAACATTATTCACCTTATAAGAAACCAAAGACAGAAATGAGCTTCAGATTGGAGGGGTTATTTTTAGACAGTTCTGTCATGTGGGAGCTGATAGATCCAAGGGGTCAAAGGCCGCTGATGGACAGAAAGAAAATTAATGCCGTGCTAGGAGCCTCTCAATATAGTTAGCATTCATCTAGACAGTTCTTTTGACATGATTTGAGAGAATGCTCTATTAATTCAACTTGTACTAAAAATCTGGATCTCATATACTAAGGGTATAGCTATAGTTTTATGAATAGAGAGGAATTCAGCATTTACTTCCAGGGTCCTACCAACAGTTTCAAAAGCACTGGCTAATTTATAGTGAGACCATCATAGGCTGTTGGAAATGGAAGGGACTTTAGAACACAGAGCAGAGAATACCAGTGCTGAAAAGGACCTTACATATAATCCAATTTAGTCCAGTTCACTCATTTTAGTGAGGGGAAGGAGGCTAGAGAGGGGAAGTAAATATTTTAAGATCACACAGTTTATCTATGTCAGAGTTAGGATTTGAACTTTGGTCTCCCATTTCTCAGTAAGTGGCTCTTCCCATCGGTGGCTTCTTGTTGTTGTCCAAGTTAACAAAAGTAGCAACAACAACAAATATCCTGTTTGCACAAAGCTTCATCCTTTCCTGATTCTGTGATTCTTCTATTGGGACTGGCAATGGAGTACACTACACATAACAATGAAGGAGATAAGACCCACAACAGTGGCCAGCAAAGTTTTGACAATTATCCTGGAGGCTCAAAATGGAAAAATAATGACAGTTGAAGTAATATCAGGCAAGGAGGTAGTGTTTACCAGAGCAGGTGAGCAAGCTTAATAGGAATCATCTGTTTAAAGATTAATGTGAATTTATCCAGTCTTATTTGCCTTGAATACTAGCTGTCCTGGCTGTATATTACTTGAGTCTCAGCAGAGAAGACTGGAAAAGGACTTGGAAACCAAAACTCTGGGTTCAAATCCCAGCTGAGAGCACCAGTCCTAGAGTCAGGAGGACCTGAGTTCAAATCCAACATCAGACATTTGACACTTACTAGCTGTGTGACCTTGGGCAAGTCACTTAATGCCAATTGCCCTGCCTTCCCCCTTCAAAAAAAAAAAAAAACGAAACACAAAAAAACAAATCCCAGCTCAGCTATTTATAACTTCTCTGATACTGGGCAAGCGATTTCAATTCAATAGGCTTTGTTGCCTTTCCCCAGAGACATTCTCTGTTCTATGTTCTAAATTCCTTTCTACCCCTAACAGTCTATGATTGTTTCACTGTAAATTGGTCAGTCCTTATGAATCTGTCAACATCTATAAAATGCTGAATTAAGTGTTCATTTAATAATGCAGTCAGCTCTTTGAATTACTAGAATGTTGGCTCATTTTCAGAAGGTGTATTTCTGAAGCACAGTATAATCAGTTTTACAGATCCACCTTACCCCCCCAAATGATCTTGTACCACAGTGTATAAGCAGATTTGCAGGTACCACATTAAAAGGTGTGATGTGCCTACACTGTCTAATCTTTTCCATTTCACAGAAATAACTGTGAAGCCAAGATGGCTTCAGATAAACTCTTCCTCTGAACCTGAAGGGAGAGACCTGACCACAAGACTTCAATTCCTTTTGCCCTTGATCTCCCACTTCTGAATCTTGGCAGTTTTTCAGTTCTCTGAAAAGGCCGTTATTGTGGTCACATCATCACTATAGCAGGATGATGTCAAGTACTCTGAAAGAACCCGGGAGTACCCAGTTTTGCATCATCGTAGCGATGCAGAGCCTGGAGTAAGCAGAATTGTTGGAGGCTGTATACTATGATAGAATGGGTGAGTATTATTGCTGAAAGGGTACTAGACTGGGTGGGAAGTTAAGTGACCAACTTCTAGTCCTGTCTCTTGCTTACTAGCTATGTGATCAGGCAGTCAGTCAATGAGAATTTATTAAGTACCTACCTATATATCAGCACTATGCTAAGTGCTAGGGAAAGAAAGGTAAAAGGACCTCTGGAGGACCTCACACTCTAATGTGGGAGACAATATAAAAACAACTATGTACAAGCAAGATATGAACAGGCTGAGTTATAGACAGTCAGCAGAGGGAAGACACTAGATATAGAGGTGGGGAACCTGGGGCCTCAAGGCCACATGTGGCCCTCTAGGTCCTCAGGTGTGGACTTTTGACTGAGTCCAAGTTTTACAGAACAAATCCTTTTATTAAGGGAATTTGTTCTTTGAAGTTTGGATTCAATCAAAGGAACATATTTGAGGACCTAGAGGGCCACATGTGGCCACCCCTGCACTAGAATTAAGAGGGATCAAGGAAGACTTCTTATGTAAGGTAGATTGTAATTGAGACTTAAAAGAAGGGGGACAGAGCCAAGATGGTGGAGTAAAAGCAGGAACTTAGCTGAGCTCCTGCTCCAACCACCTCCAATACCTGTAAAATATGACTCGAAACAAATTTTAGAGCTACAGAACCCACAAAGTGACAGAGAGAAACAAATCTCCCACTCAAGCCAGCCTAGCAGGCTGACAAAAAGGGTTCATCACAAGTATTCTGGGAGCCAACCACAGTCCATGTGAGCATCCCAGGCCCAGACCCAGGGCACCCTGACCAGCAGCACAGACTGGCCAGAGAAGTCTTCAGGACAGTGAATCACTGGCAGCTGTGGCAGTTTCCAGACTTCTCAACCCATAAGCACCAAAGAGAAAGTAAAAGGTCAGTAGGGAACTCTGTTGGAACTGGGTGACTGAAGAGCATCTGTCCCCTGCTCCCAGGGCAAGAGGTGGCAGAGGCGCAGAAGCAGTAACTGCTTCTGCATGGCTGCCTCCAGAGGTCCTGGCCTGCAGACCATAGGGGGACCAAGCAACCATTAATAGGGTAAGGCTCTTGCTTTGATCTGCTTGGATCTGGGTCACCGTCTTGGGCGGTGGTCCTAGGCCGTGTGGCCAGTATGCCAGAACTTGTGGTAGCTATAGAGAGAGAACCCTTCTCAGACCTCTGACAACTGCAAAAACCCCAGCAATTTGGAACACAGCTCTCTCTACTCTGGAAGCAGAGTTCTACCATAGCAAAGAGCTCAAAAGTCAAGTAACTGGCTGGCAAGATGATCAAACAGAGGAAACACAATCAGACCATAGAATCCTTTGGGGGACAAAAGGGATAAAAACATGGAACCAAAAGAAGTCAAAACTCCTGCATCAAAAGCTTCCAAGAAAAATATGAATTGGTTACAGGCCATGGAGGAGCTCAAGAAGGATTTTGAAAATCAAGTAAGAGGAGAGGAAAAATTGGGAAGAAAAATGAGAATGATGCAAGAAAATCTTGAAAAACAAGTCAACAGCTTGCTAAAGGAGACCCCAAAAAATACTGAAGCAAATAACAACTTTAAAAAAAATAGACTAATTCAAGGGGCAAAAGAGGTCCAAAAACCCAATGAGCAGAAGAATGGCTTAAAAAGACTAATTGACCAGGTGGGAAAGAAATTTCAAAAACTCACTGAAGAGAATAATTCCTTCAAAATTAGATCAGAGCAAATGGAAGCTAATGACTTTATGAGAAATCAAGATACTATAAAACAGATCCAAACAAATGAAAAAATAGAAGGCAATGTGAAATATCTCATTGGAGACTTGAAGGAAGCCAGGGAGGGCAGAAAGCAGAGATGAGGAGAGAGAGAATTCTGAACATGGGGAACAGTCAGGGAAAATGTCCAGAGTGTCTTATTGAAGGAACAGCAAGGAACCCAGTGTCACTGAATGGAAGGGTGTGTGTGTGTGTGTGTGTGTGTGTGTGTGTGTGTGTTATAAAGGGCTTTAAAAGCCAAATCATTTCGTATTTTATCCTGGAAGTAAAGGGAGCCACTAGAGTCTAGAGTAGAGAATATGACATGACCAAACTTTCACGTTAGGAAGATCACTCTGACAGCTGAGGGGAGGATGGGCCTGAGTGCGGAGACACCTGTGACAAGGAGACCAAGTAGCAAGCAATTCCCATAGTCCAAGCACAAGGTGATGAGGACCTGTATCAGAGTAGTGGCAATATCAGAGGAGAGAAGTGGGCATATATGAGAGATGTTACAAAGGTAAAATCACCAAGCTTTGACAACAGATTGGATATGGTAGGTGGGGATAATCAAGCAGTCAGTCAATAAGCATTTACCAAGTACCTACTATATGCCAGGCACTGTGTTGAGAGATGGGGTAATGAACCTGGAAGACTGGAAGGATGGTGATCAATGATAGGAAGAATAATTAGGAAGGCAGCAATTAGGAAAAGGTGTCAAAGCACTCAAACTCTCTATGCTCAAATCTCTTAGTTTCTAATATGAATAATAGGTCATATATTAGTATGGGATGCTTTGCTGTTAAAAATAACAATGCTGAGGGGAGGATAGGTGGTGCAGTGAATAGAGCACTGACCCTGGAGTCAGGAGGACCTGAGCTCAAATCCAGCCTCAGACACTTAACACAAAAACTTGCCATGTGACCTTGGGCAAGTCACTTAACCCCAAGTGCCTTCCAAAAAGCAAATAATATTAATAATAATAATAACATTCGATGTTTCATTGGTTCCTTACAACAACTCTGTGAAGTAGATAATTCAAGTTATGACTAGCCCCATTTTACAGATAAGGAAGCTAAGGCTCAGATGGGGAAAATGATTTACAAGTCTCACAGGATTTCAAATTGGTTAGGGCCTTGGGGATCACCTATTCCAACTATCTTATTTTATAGATGGGAAAAATGAGCCTATAGAGGTGAAATGACTTGCTCAAAGTAACACAGCTAGTAAGTAGTAAATTGAAATTTTAACCCAGATGCTCTGATTACCAATCCAGTGCCCTTTCTATTCTACTGACCTGCTTCTCCCATAGTCATGGAGTTTGTAGATGGCATGACCAGAACCCGAATCTGTATCTTCTCACACCAAGTCCAGTGTTCTTTCCCTTAATAATAAGAATAAAAATAGCTAGAATTTATCTGGCACCTACCACATGTCAGGACTGTGCTCAGTGCTTTACACATATTATCTCATTTGATTCTCACAACAACTTTGGGAGGTAGGAGCTATTATTATTTTACAGATGAGGAAACTGAGGCAAATAAGAATTAAATGGCTTGCCCAGAGTCACACAGCTAGTATCAAAGGCTGGATTTGAACTCACGTCTTCCTCACTCCAGATGCAGCACTCCATCTACTGCCCCACCTAGCTCTTCCTACAGCCAAATGAGATAGTGTATCACTCTGGACTGGAAAAACTGTATAAATATCAACTCTTGTTATCAATCCACTTTATTAATGAGGAAAAAAATACATCCTTTCCACGCAATGGAGATAAATTTTGATGGAGGGGCAGCCAGGTAGCACAGCAAGTAAGAGCACCGGCCCCAGAGTCGGGATGACCTGGGATTTAATCCAGGCTCAGACACTTAGCACCCACCCAGAAACACCTGGCTGTGTAAGCTTGAGCAAGTTACTTAACCCTAATTGCTTAGGGGTGGCCAGGTGGCACAGTGAATAAGAGCACCGGCCCCAGAGTCTGGATGACCTGGGATTGAATCCAGGCTCTGATACTTAGCACCACATCCAGAAATAACTGGCCATGTAACCTTGAGCAAGTTACTTAACCCTAATTGCTTTAAAAAAATGTTTTTTGATGGAAATGGCTAGAAAGTGTAGTGTACTAGGAGGTATCACAGGATGCTGGACCTGAAGTCCAGCCAATTATCTGGCACAGTCAGTAGAGGGTTGACTCTGACACAGGAAGACTTGAGTTCAAATCTAGACTCAGACTCTAGCTGATTGACCCTGGGCAAGTCACTTAACCTGTTTGCTTCTGTTTCAACAGTAAAATGAAGATAATGCCACCTGCCTCACTGGGTTTTTGAGAAGATCAACATATACTATTTGAAGTGTTTAGCCCAGTGCCTGGCACACAATAGGCTCCATATAAATGCTTATTTCTTCCTCCCCTGCCCTTTATGATCCCAGACAAGTAACTTATACTCTCTGAAGGGTTCCCTCTTCCTGCTCTCCCATCTTCATATGGCTTAAGCTATATTTTGTATAAAAGCCAGGACACAGGGGAAGGAGAAGAGTCAAATCTGGCCTCCCTCATACAGCTTCCTGGTGACCTCCAACTATACTTTCCTGATTACCTAGGGACATATGGGACACCCATTCCTATGAGATCAATGTTCTTCAGATTTGGTGATTGCCACAAGACCAGGCAAGTTATTACATCCTGCCTATGTGGAAATGAGATGAATGGGGGAGGCATGTCTTTATCGGCTAAATGCTGCTGTATCCTTGCAGTAAATCATTTCTGTTAGGACTAAGTAAATCTCCTTTGGCTCAACCACCTTTGAGTGCCTGATTTCATCCCAGTGCTGAACATGAATAGGGTACAGGCACAAGCTGGTCTCTAAATTCTCTTCTAGTTGTAAAATATTCTTAATCTATTATTCTTAATAGATATGATTCTTAATCTATGATGGACCCTCTTTGCTTCTTTCTCTATATCGCTTCACTTGGCAATCTCAGAAACCAGCTTATCTCTCCCAAAATTCCCTCCAAACAGCTTTAAAATAATGCTCAAATAGGATTTTGGAGTGACAGAGCCAACAAAAGGTCAGAGTGAAACATTCTTCCAATCCAAGACAACTTTGAAGGTCTAAAAGAGAGATGTATGACACAGATCTGTGACACTGGCCCAGAGCCAGTGGGAGGACTAGGTGGTAGCAACATAAGAAGCAGCAGCTCCAGAAGCTCTCAAGTCAGAGATGGTAAGGGGACCTGGCAACTGGACAGAAAGAGATTACAGGGTATTCCTGTGCTAGCAGGATCAGATGCTGTTTGGCAAATTGATTGCCTATAACTCATTTCCGAGTCATAGTTCAAGGACTGAGAGTAGCACTTTCAGTCAAGAGGGAGTAGGTGCTCTGAGGAACAGATTAAGAACTGGAACCTGAAGGGATACCCATCAATTGTTGAATGGTTGAACCACTTATGTTTTATGAATGAGATACAATACTATTGTGCTGTAAGAAATGATGAAGTAGATGATTTCAGAGAAACCTAGGGAGACTTCTATGAACTGATACAGAATAAAGTGAGGAGACTAAGGAGAATTTATACAACAACAAAATTGTAAAGACAATCAACTTTGAAAAACTTAGGAGTGGGAGCAGAGTCAAGATGGTGGAGTAGAAGCAGGACGTCAGCGCGGCTCTAGCTTCCACCTTCCCCAATTCATGTAAAAGGGGACTCTAAACAAACTTTGGAGCTGCAGACCCCACAAAATGATCCAGATAAGCTAACCTCCTGCTGAAGACAGCCCGGCAGAATGGCAGCAAGCAGCCAGCACAGTGCTCTGGGCACCAAGCCAAGCTCTGAGCAGAGGTTTTAGCCCCAGGGCAGGCCTGACCAGCTCCCTGCTGGAGGGGCTCCAGATCACCAGCAGTTGTGGCTGTTTCCAGATTTCTCAACACATAAATGCAAAGGACAAAGTGAGAGGTCAGTTCAGTGTGGACTTTGGGACCAGTAGTTGGGAGAGCTTTGGCTTTTGCCCCCAGGGCAAGAAGCCGCTGAGATACCTTGGCTCAGCCAGCCAATGCCAATTTGCAGCTTCAGCTCCTGGCCTGCAGAGTGTAGGGGGACCAAGTGACCAGTCTGAGGGGTAATCGCTTTTGCTTTAACCTGGTTGGATCTGGATTGGAGTCTAGGTTTTAGGTCCTGGGGTGTGTGACCAGCTTGCCAGAGTGTGTGGGGGCTTCAGAAAAGGAAACCCAACTAATACCTCCAGCAGCTGAGAAAACCCCAGGTTTTGGACAAAAGCTCCCCTGTCTGGTGGCAGAGTCCTGCTGTGGCAAAAAGCCCAGGGGTCAAGTGACTGAGGGGCAACATGACCAGGCAAAGGAAACAAAGCAGACAGAGAATAGAACAAGTGGGTGGTGGGATAGGAGGGAAGGAAATATAGTCAATCTTTTACAATATATCTTCTATGTTAATGTTTTGCATTAGCTACACATGTACAACCTATACTGAACTGCTTATCTTCCCAGTAAGGGTGGGTGACAAGGGAGGAAGGGAATGAATCTGGAATTCAAAGTTTTAAAATCAAATGTTTAAAATTTATATATATATATATATATATATATACACACACTATTATTAATACTATTTTACATGTAATTGGGAAATAAGATATACAGGCACTGGGGCATAGAGATCCACCATGCCCTACTGGAGAAGTCGAAGGGGGTATGGGAGAAGATATGGGAGAGAGCAGATTGGAGGAGGGGATATCCTGTGGGATTACTATTTTGCAGTGCTGGGTAGGGGAAAAAAGGGGAGAAAATTTGTAACTCAAAATCTGGTAGAAATTAATGATGTAAATCAGAAGTTAATAAAGCATTTGAGAAATGGAAAAAAAAAAAAGATAAACTTAGGAACTCTGATCAACATGATGACCAATCACAATTCTAGAGAACTGATGATGAAAAATGCTATCCCACCTCTAGATAGAGAACTGATAGACTCAGAGAGTGAATTGAAGTATATTTTCTTTTCTTTTCTCTTCTCTTCCATCTTTCTTTCTTTTGGACATGGCTAATATAGGAATTTGTTTTACATAACTATACAGATTTGTAATCAGGTTTGTCTTTCTTGCTTGCTCAGTTGCTGGGGGAAGGGAGGGAGAACATTTGGAACTGAAAATAAAATAAAACTGAATTTAAAAAGAAAGAAATAGCAGTTCTAAACTTTCAGTCAAAATGGTTGCCTGAATGTGAGTCAGATCACCTAATCATCACCTAAGCACTGCATCAAAACTCTAAAGTTTGTACTAGCCTGAATAATAAACAGGATATCCAATGAGAAATTAATGTAATGCCAGTGCAATTTTAACATCCTAGTATAATCAGAGATGGGCCAGAAATATGGATGGCTCACAAGGCTCTCTCCAGATGTTGCAAGAGCAGAGAGTTCCCATGAAAAAGCCTAAAAGTGGTCAGAAATTCCCGTGTCAGATATCCCAAGGATGGGAACCTTGGAGACCTCAGGGAGTACAATGGGCAACAGACAATAATTAGGACAATGCTACAACACTAATACCTCAGCAATCTAGGCCCAAGGGCTATAAGGTCCCTAATACTCTATCCTGAGAACCCAAAAAGGGCCTTTAAGATCCATCACTCTGAACTTCAAAGATCCACAGAGTCCAGTTTTCAGGATGTAGAAGTCAATGAATGAACCCATTTAACCCAGAGTCAAACCACTCAAAGCTAATTACTCCACCCCAAGTGCAACAGGGGTTGGATCTGGCCCTGATACAAAGCCCCAAATTAGAGATGAGTAAATCAAAGAAACATTGAACAATATAAAAAAATTATTATAGATGCAGAAAATTTCCCAAAGAAGGGGCAAATAATTCCACAACAACTACCAAAAGAAGCTCAAAAGGAAAAAAAAAATTGATTTTCCATAAGGACTATATGAATATCTAGAAAAAAAAATGAAACAAACAAAAAATAAAAGTCTTGGGGGAAACAATTGGAAGGAGAATAAATAGATTAGAAGAAAAAGGTAAACCTTACCCAAGAAATGAACTCCCTGAAAATGAGAACAAATCAAATAGAAATCAATGATACTGTGAGACGCTATGAAATATTAGAACAAAATTTAAAAATTGAAGACACTGTATGACATCTGATATTTAAAAAAAAATTAACCTAGAGGAGAAAAAAGTTAAAAGGAGATACTTTAAGAATCATTAGATTCACTGAAAAACCATGATTCTTAAACAGCCTAAACATTGCATTTTTTCTTTTCTTTTTTTAATAAATAGTATTTTATTTTTTCCAATTGTGTATAAAGATAATTTTCAACATTCCTTTTTTTTTTGCTTTTTTTGAGGGGGAAGGCAGGGTGATCAGGGTTAGTGACTTGCCCAAGGTCACACGGCTAGTAAGTGTGATCAAGTATCTGAGGCCAGATTTTAACTCAGGTCCTCCTGACTCCAGGTCTGGTGCTCTATTCACTGCACCACCTAGCCACCCCAATCTAGGGTACATTCTTGCATAGAAGATTAGGACAATATTGATGATCCAACAAAGGACACCAAAAAGGAAAAGTCAGTTCAGACAGACAGCAAGAGAATCATGCGAGTCCAATATCCAAAAACATCCAGAAAAGAGAGAGTATCTAGGAGACAAATAGTGGTCAACATTGTCAGATATTCTGGAGAGATTGAGACTAACAATAATTAAGAAAAGAGAGCAGTTTTAGCAGAGTGATAAAATGGGAAGTCAGATTACAAGGGGTTGAGAAGTGAATTGGAGGTGAGAAGATAGAAGCAATGGGTGTGTAAGCAAGTATTCTAGAAGCTTCTCTATGAATATAGAACAGCTTGAGGGCATAGCAGGATCTGGTGAAAGTTTGGTTTGGTTTAGGTTGGGGGAGATATGGACATGTTTGTGGGAAGCAGGGGAGGAACCAGTGGACAAAGAAAGACAGGTGATGATCTGAATGGCAAGGCTTGAGTGAATGTTGAAAACTAAAAATAAATTAATTTTAAAAATAAATAAATAAATAAATTAGATAGATAGATAGATAGACAGATAGATAGATAGATAGATAGATAGATAGATAGATAGATAGATAGATAGATAGATAGATAGATAGATAGATGGAGGGCAGCTAGGTGGTCCAGTGAATAGAGCAGGGCCCTGGGGTACCTCAGACACACTTATTAGCTGTGTGACCTTGGGCAAGTCACTTAACCCCAATTGACTTACCTTCCCCCCTCCAAAAGAAAAAGATAGATAAATGGCAAGATAAAATATCCTTTGGAAGATAAAAAAGAGGATGGGATTAAAGGTATAAGGTGAAAGGTTGATATTTGCAAATGTGAATGAGCACCTCCTGCAGGATTGCAGTACAGGACAAGGTTAAAAAGCATTTGAAGGAATGCCTCATTTTTTTTCAGTTAAATATGTGTTTCCTTTCTCTTTGTCTTTCTTTGCATTAGTTGTCTTCCATACTTGGGGTGTGCTCCTTTCTCATTTCCGCCTCACAGAATCCCTAACTTCCTTCAAATCAGAGCCCATATGGTTGTCACCTCCTACAGAGGGTCCAGTTGCTAAGTGCTTATCCCATCCTGCCCCCAGTTTCTTGTGGCCTTCTCAGAAATCACTTTGTCTATTTTGAATTGTGTCCTTTCTCTACCATTACCCATCCCTTCCCCCCAGTCATGCTACCCTCACCCCACAGAACGCAAGCTCTTCAAGGTTTAGGCCTGGTTTTTTTTTGTTGTTTATTTTTGGTGTTTATGTTCCTAACACCTAACACAAAGCCTGAAATATAGTAGGCAAATTAATGTTTGTCCTTCATTTTTGCAGAGGACCAATGACATCATGGGGTGACATCTTGACTCATCCCTGAATTTAGATTTTTTTTTTCCTATTTTTTGGTAAATGTGTTTTATTTTTTCCAATTACCTGTAAAGGTAATATTCAACATTCATTTTTATGAGATTTTTAAATATTTTTAATAAGATTTTTTGTTTCAAATTTTTTTCCTTCCCATCTTTCCTCCCTTCCCTCACCAAGAGAATAAGCAATTTGATATAAGTTATATATGTGCAATCATGTAAACATAGTTCTACATTAATCATGTTGTAAAAGAAGAAACAGAACAAAAAGAAAAAGCCACAAAAAAAAAAAAAAGGTGAAAATAGTATGCTTCTATCTACATTCACAATCCATCAGTTCTTTCTCTGGATGTGAATAGCATTTCTTCTCATGAGTCCTTTGTAGTCATCTTAGATCATTGTATTGCTGAGAAGAACTGAGTCATTCCTAGCTGATCATCACACAATGCTGTTGACATTGTGTACAATGTTCTCCTGGTTCTGCTCACTTTACTTAGCATCAGTTCATGTAAGTCTTTCTAGATTTTTCTGAAATCTGCCTACTTATCATTTCTTATAGCACAATAAATAGTACTCCGTTACATTCATATGCCAAAACTTGTTCAGCCATTCCCCACTTGATGGGCATCCCCTCAGTTTCCAATTCTTTGCCACCACCTGCTATAAATATTTTTGTGCATATAGGTTCTTCTCCCTTTTTTTATGATCTCTTTGGAATACAGACCTAGTAGTGGTATTGCTGGATCAAATGGTATACACAATTTGGTTGCCCTTTGGGCATAGTTCCAAATTGTTCTTCAGAATGGTCGAATCAGTTCACAACTCCACCAATGATGTATTAGTTTCCCAATTTTCCCACATCTCCTAAATTAGATTTCAGTGAGACAAAGTTACACAAAATCAAACACCTAGCTTTCTCTTCCACAGTCCAGTGGCAGGACAAAAGTCAGAATGACTGGCAATGGCCCAGGATATAGTGGATGACCTTGGCATGTTTTTTTTTGTTTGTTTTTGTTTTGCCTTTTGGAGGGCAATTGGGATTAAGTAACTTGCTTAGGTTACACAAGGTTACACGGCTAGTTTGTGTGTGTGTGTGTGTGTGTGTGTGCATGTTAAGTGTCTGAGACCGGAACCAAACTCGGGTCCTTCTGACTCCAGGGCTGGCGCTTTACTCACTGCACCACCTAGCCACCCCAACTTTGGCATGTTTTATGTCTGACTGAGTTCTAAGGGCTCCACAGCACCTACTTCAGCTGCCTTCATAGCAAATTGTTTTCATCCACCCATTCCTCTTTGTGCAGTCTTCACATGCTTGGGGTAGACATTCCCTTAAATCACTGATGGATTTGAGGCCTGTTTGTTCCCCTCAGCCTGGTTTAGCCCATCTGCTGAGACAGTTTTCTTAGGGTGTGACCACTGCATGCTATAGCTTCTTGGAGCCACAGGTGAGAATTGGGTGTAAGGGGTGCTCAGAAAGGACTATCACTTCTGGTGTGAGGGCTGCTGAACCTTTTTCAGGTCTGCTTATCCACCTTTGGTGTCCAACCAGTCACCTATCTCTCAGTCTCACCTGTGAGACAATTTAATAAAAGCTTGTTGAAGGAAATCTTCACTGCTAAGTCTAGCAATGTCTCCATTTAGTCATAGTTGCTTTTACATTCTAGCTCTGTCTCCCAAATTACTGCTATGGGATTTCTCCATAGCATCCCACTCAATTCACATGCAAACCTAATAATAGGAGCCAATCTTTATATTGATTGAGCTTGAAGGTTTATAAAGCACCTTACATACATTATCTCATTTGATATTCAATCAGTCCCATAAGGTAGGAGCTATTATTATACACATTTTACAGACTGAACCACAGAAAGGTTAAGTGATTTAGTTGGGCTCATACATTTAGGTGAATGACTTAGGGGGAATTCAAACCCAGGTGTCTCTGACTCCCAAATTCAACACTCTATTCACTGTGCTAGGCTGCATTTGTGAGCCAATCATCTTTTCAGTTATCCACTGACAACTGGTTTTCACAGCTGATGCTTGTAATTTACTTGTTGGGTTATCCCCTGAACCACTCTTTAGGAACTCTTAAGACATCAATGGAGGCAGCTGGGTGGCACAGTAGATAGAGTGCTAGGTTTGAAGTTAGGGAAGATTCATCTTCTTCCTGAGTTCAAATCTGGCCTCAGCTACACATTAGCTGTATGGGCAAGTCATTTTACCCTGTCTGCCTTCCCTTCCTCATCTTGGTTTTTGTTTTGTTTTGTTTTTTAATGAGCTGGAGAAGGAAATGGCCAACCACTCCAGTATTTTTGCCCAGAAAATTCCATATAGGGTCACAAAGAATCAAACATGACTGAAGAGCAACAAGGACATCAAAAGGATAACCAGGCTTCCTGAACATTCCCTCGACCCAGAATGCCCTTCTTGTTTTCAGCACCCAACTCTACCTACCCAGTTTCTACCAAGTTTTAAAAACCTAGCTAAAATGACACCTCTTCCTAGAGGTCCTTGCCTCTTCTAAACTCCTGCATCATTTCATACCTAACCCTCACTTTACACTTTCACATTCTGCCTCTAATTAAAATTATTCGTGTATGTGCCTTAGTTCTCCCATGAGACTACCCATTATGATCTGAGGACTCCCTGAAACCCTTTCAGGGATCACAATGATGCTCAAACTATTTTCATCATAATAATACAAAGATGTTATTTGCCAATAAAAGTATTCCTCCCTTTGTCAACTACATATCTGTGTGAGACTGAATTTTCTTTATATACCTCAACGGAAACATTTCTCAACAGATTGAATGCAGGAGCAAATATGAGAATCCAGCTGTCTTTTCTTTAGCCAGATCTTAAGAAGATTTATAAAAACACATAAAATAATGCCATTCTTCTCATGAATTTTATTTTGGAAAATATAATTATTTTCATTAAAATAATATTTGTTAACATACAATAGTTTTATTATTGTAATTTTAAATGAATTAACAATTTTAAAAAATTTTAATCCATTTTAATTTCTAATACAGCAAATAATGATAGAAATTGTGCTGGTAAATATTTAACAACTGGCCAGGAGGTGGCATGTACGGGAAACACTTTTCAATTTAATTTGTATCATTAACATTTTCTCCATCACTTTTCCAAATCTAGATCATTTAAAAAATCAAGCCCTTATGTGTAGCATTTACTGATTTCTGAGGTGTAAATGCTGACCCTAAAAATTAAACTATTGTCCTCAAGTTCCTTGAGGATACGAATAGTGTGTAACACTCAATTTTGTATTCCCCACAATGCTTTGTACATGGTAGGTGTTCCTTAAGTATTTTTTTGAATGAATTCAAAATCATTTTGCTACAGGAATGGGCCCTAATAGGGTTGGCAACCCTCAGTTAAAGGGGAAAAAAAGAATTGACTACTAGTTTATGTATGTGTCCTTGATAGTTGATGTTTATTAGTCTGTAGATTTTTCCTATCCCATGTATATGGAATTTAGCCAGTAAACAGATTCTTTGGATCTAAGTCTACTTTAATCACATTTTAATTTTCTAATTAATTTCAGTGTAGAATCATCAGAAAATAAAATGCATAAATATCACCAACTTAAATACTATAATAATCTGCAGTAGGCAAAGCTAAGTGTTCACGTGTAACAAACGGGAAGAATTGTGGAAAATCAAAGAATAATTGTTGTTGTTCAGTCATTTCTGACTATGATTCCATTTGGGGTTTTCTTGGCAAAGATATTGGAGTGATTTGCTATTTCCTTCTCTAGTTCATTTTATAGATGGGAAAACTGAGGCAAACAGGTAATTTAACTTGCCAAGGGTCCCACAGCTAGTAAGTGCCTGAGGTCAGATTTGGATTCAGGTCTTCCTGACTGCGGGTAGAAGGGGAGACTCTCTCCACTGTACCACCTGAATTAGGTGCATGCATGATATTTACAGGTACCTACAGAATCATTACAAATAGTTGTACTTCCCCTCCCCTTTCCTCTCCAACCATCCAGAATTAAGTTGGTTAGTTGTCCAGCTTTTCAAATGCTCTTCTGATGAGCAGAGGTTATAACCAAACAGTGATGATAGGCAGGATTCAGGTTGAAAATTGAAAATTGAAAATTTCAATTGAAAAATCTCCATTTGTATTTCTTTTCTCTCTTATAAGGAGAGAGAGGGAGGCACTTAATCTTATTTTATTTTTTTGTGTTTTATTGATTCTCTTTATAATGTAGCATTTTTTTTCCTGGAAAGGTTAAGTAGAATACTGTTAATAAGATAAGCTACCCTATCTTAAAAGCCACAGCCTTATTGTCAACCAGCTTAAGTCAGATAAACAGAGATAAGAAGGTTATTACATTTAAATCAATGCATTCTCTCCATGCCTTCTAAAAGTCCATTGTAAATTAAAGTTAACAAAAATAATTCTAACTCTGTGTGGAGGATGGGCAGCATGGGGGTTGGATCAGAACTGGAAAGACCAGGGCTTAAATACCATTTCTGACAAATAATGGCTTTGTGACCAGGGCAAGTCACCTACCTTCCTGCCCTAGGCAACTAAGACCATAAATTATAAAGGTGCCAATCTGTATTGGTAGAAGGAGATTTCACACCTGGAATTCCCCTTCGTGGAGGGGACAGTTCTCTCTTTAAAGCAGTCTAAGGTAAACCTAAAACAACTTATGAGTTTTGAAGAATTTTGAGATGGTTCTAGCTGCTTTCATCCTAGAAATTTACCAGAAGGCTTTTGAAAGTGATTGAGATAAGGGCCCAACCTAGAAGTTAGATACCATTGCCTGATACTTTATAAAAGCTGCCACCTCCTAAAATTCTGGAGTTGATTAACTTGGGTCCTTTGAAAATTCCTTTGTTAGGAACACAGTAATTAAGTAACTATTGCAACATATGATGCTTTCTTTGCTAATATTCTTTCCAAATATCAGTTATCCTGAAGCAAAAAGTGATTTCAAAACTGCGCAGGAGAAAGTGGATATAAATGATGGCTCTGAGCCTTTTATTCCTCATTCACCCCCTTTTTGCTCACACCTGAGAAGTTAACTGTCTTCCTAACAGATTAATAGAGTGAAATTTGATCATTAGAACTAACAAAGATGGCTTAACTGGCTAATCTGCTTTATCCTTTTATCATTAAGTTACAACTCCCTCCCTGGCTTGGCTTTGCAAAACAACAGACAGTGGATTTTGTGGGAAGTTTGGGGCTGAGTGATAACTTTTCGGAGGATTGGATGGTTGGCTCTGAGTGAGAAGACAAAGGAAGTGTGGGCCACAGCTCCGTGACAATAAAGAGTAAAAAAACCAACAAAACTTTGGATGCCTTTCCTGGTGCCTTCCTGAGATTGCTTTCCATCTGTTGGAAATCTCTTGCATGCACCTAATTATTTACATGTTTTCTCATTATTTACATGTGAGCTCCTTGAGGCTAAGGGCTGTTTTTGCCTTTCTTTGTGTAGTCATCATTTTGCATAGGGCCAGTCACAGGGAAAACATTTAATAAATGCTCGTTGATGGATTGATTGGATTTGGATCCCAGGACCTGGGTTCAAATCCCTGGATCCTATTTACTATATGACCTCAGGTACGACCTTTCTTCTCTCTGGGCCTTGGTTTTCTTATCTGTAAAATGAAGGGATTGGAACAGATAATTTCTAAACCTAAAACCTATGATCCTCCTGGCTCAGAGACTAATTCTCTGTGTAATTTTGGTTTTGTTGTTTTTATTGATGAACATTTATATAGACCAAAGTCAATTGTGGCAGAAAAGCCCATTTGCATTTGATTTCTGGTCATCATCACTATTGAGGGTGTCCAGCACTTAGGGGTGTGTCTGCCATTTAATAAATGCTTGTTGATTGATTATACTCAGCAGTGGTTTCATCTTGTAGCTCTTCCTTCCTAGGGAAGTCAGTGGCAATCTGACTTCTTCTAATAAAAAGCCATGGTCCTTCAGTCAAGCTTCTCCAGCTCCACCCTCAGACCCTCGGAGTGCTTTGATGGTCACTTCCTGTAGATTAAACTGAATTATTTGGTGAGTCACTTAATGACTCTTTTTCTCTGTCATTACAATTTCACGCCAACTTTTCCAGGATGCTGGTGATTTCTTCCCCTGATATAAAAGGCCCCTGATCTTCAGAATTTAGAGTCACGTGTCAGTTGGAAGGATTAGATGAAGCTGAGATTTAAACAAATATGTGTACAAACCTATAAACACAGGGGTAACTGTTTTGAATTAACATTTTAAAATATGCCCTGATGGATTTGACTCTGGGCTATAGGATTTTTTTTCCCTTCAAGATACCAAGGAAAACTGGAAAAAAAAAACAGGGCAGTAAGGGGGTTATTAAATGCCAGTCAGCCTGATTCCGGCATAGCATTCACTACATTGTCATTAATACGGATTTCTGTTTCTTTTGCTCATATAACCACAGAAAAGTTGAACTCACCTCACATGAAATCTTTATTTAAAAAAAAACCAAAGATACAAACAATTTAGGATATCATTTCTAAATGTGATCTCAGATAAATTTCTACCTCTTCCTGAGCATCAGTTTTTTCAGATGCAAAATGAGAGGGATAGAATTGTCCATGGTCCACTCCCACTCTGAAATTACAAGTTTGGTATCTAAGTTATTCTTATATTCATCAGAAATTTAATTAATATTTAAATCCTACCTCTGATTATTTACTATCATCTTCTGACCTTGATGCAAGCCATTTAATTTCCTTGGGGCTCAGTTTACTCATCTGTATAATGAGGGAATTTAACTAGATACAATCTCTAAAGTTCCTTCAAGCTCTAGAGCTATAATCCTAATCCCTTTCTTTCCAGCAACTCAGGGAACTTTTCATATTATTCCACATTCATATTAAAAACATGCCTATAATAAAAAAAATCTTCATTTCCCCCTATTCATAAAAAGGGGGTAATAATGCCCTATCTACCTCATACAGATGTTGTGAGGATTCAACATTAGAATGTATATGAAAACACAGTGTACATGGTAATGCATTCTATAAATGTAAGGTATTATGCTCTGAAGGCTAGGGGATGGATTGAGGGGCAGGAAAGGGGGAAGGGTGTGATTCTACCTAGCTTTTTTTGCATGACTATAAGAAAAGGAAGTAAGCCTGATATTTGATATTAGATCCAGCCCTCTCTTTGTTAATAACTGCATATCATTCCTCCTGGGGTTATTTTGTATTTGTTAGTGAGAAAGGTATTGTCCCAAGAACATATTTAAATTTCAAATGTAGAATTCACAATAAAACCCAGCCCAGCAGTTTCTGAATTCTCAGCATAACTCAAACTGATCTCTAACTCTTACTCCATTCACAATCTGCCCTCCAATCTTTCTGCTACTGACAAATTAGTCCCCAAGATCTACATGGAGCTCTGTTTCACTTTAAAAAGGCATTAATCTTGGTTATGTGGAATACTATATGCTAATGTGTGTTTTATTTTCAGCAAGACTTATTGATCTACTCTTTCCATTCTTCCTTATTTCTCTCACACAGCCCTACTCTTAAAGGGTCAAATTTCAAAGTGACTGCATCCCATCCCCTCTCTCTCTCTCTCTCTCTCTCTCTCTCTCTCTCTCTCTCTCTCTCTCTCTCTCTCTCTGTCTCTCTCTCTGTCTCTCTCTGAAAACACACACACACACACACGTTTCTGGAAATCCAAGTTGAATATCTGTCCTATGATCCATTCTGACAGATTTCTTCATTCCAATCAGATCTGGAAAAGAGAGCAAACAGATTGTCTCATCGCTCAATACATAGGAAGACCCTGGGTTGACTAAGTCACATTACCTAAGGTTCTGAATAAAGTAGTAACAAAGATTTTTTAAAAAGAATCAACAAACCTTTGTGTTGAATGTATCCAAAAAGAAATAACTTAAGAGCTTAGGGTAATTTCAAAATCTTAAGAATTTCTGAGCCTCTGCTCAGATGATAGATTTGGAGCTGGAAAAGAGCTCAAATGTTATATGGTCCAACCCTTTTATTTTACTGAAAAGGAAACTGAGGCCTAGAGAGGGTAAGTGCTTCACCCAAGTTCAGATAGGAAGTGACAGAGCTATTCAAACCCAGGTTTTAATCTAACTCCAACTCCAACTTCTTTCCTACTATGCCATCTTTTTACTTCTTCCAAAAAACTATTTAAATTTAATAATTTAACACCAGTGGCAATAGCAGTAGCAGCAACAGCATATATACAACACTTTTAAGTTTTACAAAGCATTTTTCCATGTGTTTGTTATCTCATTTGATCCTCAAAACAATCCTGTGAGATAAATGTTACTATTATTCCCATTTTTTTTTAAAGCAATCGGGGTTAAGTAACTTGCTCAAGGTTACATGGCCAGTTATTTCTGGGTGTGGTGCTAAGTATCTGAGCCCAGATTTGGTCCAGGTCATCCCGACACTGGAGCCAGTACTCTTACTAGCTGTGCTACCTGGCCACCCCTGTTATTCCCATTTTATAGAAGGGAAAACTGAGGCTGAGATTGCAATGTTCCTCTCCTGCTATATATTTAATTATTTAAGAAGGCACAAATCCAAATGTATAAACAGAGGCATTTTTACAACATCCCTAATCTCAATTTTTTTATGCTTTATTCTGATACTACAATATTTCAATGAATCTGTCATCACATAAATATGGACATTTCTTCCAGTCTGATACTCATCTGTACCCTCTTATAAATTTGCCACAGTATCCTCACAGCATCCTTGTGTTCTCTTTTCATTGTGTGGATACCACTGGAACACTTGGATTATTTACCATTATGACTCCCTTCACAATCTCATCTTTTTTCAGGTCACCTCTACACTGATCTATGCAGGGTCTCTTCAGGATCTAGTTGGCATCACTAAAGCCTGTTAGACATTTCTAACTGGATGCCCTGGAGGCATCTCAAACTTAATGTATCTAAAATAGAATTCAAGGGGCAACCAGGTGGTGCAGTGAGTAAGAGAGCCAGCCCCAGCATCAGGAGACCTGGGATCAGTTCCGGCCTCAGATACTTGGCCCCCACACAAAATAACTGGATGTTTAACCTTGAGCAAGTTACTTAATTACAATTGCTTTAAAAAAAATAAAATAAAATAGAACTCATTATCTTCTCCCTCAAAACAAACCCCCTTTTCTTACCTCCCTTATTTTTGTGACGGTTGTCCCAACATTCTGTCCTAGCACCTCTTCAGATCCCAATCTCTCCTCTGAGCTTCAGTCCCTCATCAGCCATTGCCTACTGAACACTTCAAACTGGATGTCTTAGAGATATCTCAAACTCAGCATGTTCAAAACTAAATTCATTGTCATCCCTTTCCCCCTAAACTTTTACATCTTTCAAACTTCCCTATTTTGGTCATAGGCACTATCATTCTTTCAATATTCCAGATTAAGAACCTCAACATTTGGCCTTTTTCCCCTCTCTGAAAGGATACTATTTGTCCCATTGCTCTCTGGAAGGAGAAGGGGAAAATATAGGTTATTATGGTGACGTAAGAAACAGAAAATAGCAATGAAACTTATTTTTTAAAAAAAAGAGGGGTGGCTATATGGCACGGTGAATAGAGCACCAGCCCTGGAGTCAGGAGGACCTGAGTTCAAATCCAGCCTCAGACACTTAACACAAAAATTAGCCATGTGACCTTGGGCAAGTCACTTAACCCAGATGCCCTGCCTTCCCCCTCCAAAAAGAAAAAAGAGAGAGAGAGAGAACTTCAGCATTTTCCTCATCTCTTCACTCTTGCTCACCCTACATATCCAATTAGTCACCAAATCTTTCACCAAATCTACCCCTTTTCTTCCCTCACACAGCTACTACCTCAGTTTAGGCCCTCATCCCTCCTTGCCTAGATTATTGCAATAACTTCCCAACTGGTATTCTGCACACAAATACATACACACACACATCTGGAAGACATCCTAATCAATAGGGAATCATCTTTGACTCAAACTCTACTTTCACCTCATGACGATAGTGAACACCTTTGGTAGCACATATCTCTTTGTTTTATGTCTTGCTTGACATTAATATATTATTGGTAGTAATCAGAGGAGGTAACACCTTATACCCATCAGATTGACAAAGTTCACCAAAAAGTAAAGAAAAGAAAATGACAAATATTGGGTTATGGAAAAACAGGAACAATCAATGTATGTTAAGCACATTCATTTCTGGAAAGTAATTTGAAACTATGTCCCTAAAGTTACTAAACGGTATATACCTCATGATCCCCTTATTGAGTATATCCCCCTAAGAGATCAAAGAAAGAAAAAATTTATGTAGTTCTTTTTGCCATGACAAAGAAACGCAAACTAAAAGGACACCCATCCATTGAGGAATGGCTGAGCAAATTATGGCGTATGAATGTAATGAAGTATTATTGTGGCATAAGAAATGATGAAAAGCGTGGTTTCAGAGAATGTAAAGACTTGTATGAATTGATACAGAATGAAGATAGTAGAGTCAGGAGTAACAGTTTACACAATAGCAACAACATTGTGAAAACAATTTTGAAAGACTTAAGATCTCTGATCAATGCAATAATTAACCATGATTCCAAATGACCAGTGAAGAAGTATACTGCTCACCTCCTAATAAAGAGGTAGCAAACTCAAGATGAAGAAAAAGACATAAATTTTTGGACTTGGCCAACATGGAAATTTGTTTTATTTGACTGTGCAATTATATTTAAAAGGTTTTCCCCTCCTTTCTCAATGGGGCCTAGAGAAGATAAAGGGAAAAGAAGACATGGGCTTGTAAATTGAAAAAAAAAATTTTAAAGAAAAGCAAAAATATGTTAGAGAATCACTGAACAAAGTTATCTCTACAATTAAATCCTTCAAGAAAGCTTGTATAAATTTTAAATGAATGTGAGACTTTTTGTTGGAGTGTTTTGTTGTATAGAATTAGAGTCAACAACAGCACACTCTTGTATTCTCTACACCTTTCAGTCAGTTGGGTAATAGTTAGAATGTGGTTTGATACAGAATACTGCTTATGAAAGACTGCTTGTTATCTTCGAATGCATTGTAACACATCATACCAGTCTCTGGGCTTACAGAGATGAAGTTCAATCTTGGGGGTGGTGCCCATAATTACTCTCTCTTTGCCCCCATTCAGAATTCTCTCAGGGAAATCTCTGAATATGCCTCAGATAGAAGTTTGGTCTAATTCTCACAGATTTTGATAACAGTCTCTAATTCTGATATAAGCACATAAACATAACAATGAACATTGAGTAGACAGCTTCTTTTCCAGCTCTTAGAAAGCATATAAGGAATCAACAAGAGCCTATAAACAGTCAGTTCTAGTTTTGTATTTATTTTTACCTTTGCTCAAATAAGTTGATGGTTTGCCACTGCTATTAGTTGTTTCAGTTGTATCTGACTCTTCATGACCCTATTTGGGGTTTTCTTGGCAGAGATACTGGAGTGGTTTGCTGTTTCCTTCTCCAACTCATTATTACAGATGAGGAAACTGAGGCAAACAGAATTAAGTGATTTGCCCAGGGTCACACAACTAGTAAATATCTTTGGTCAGATTTGAACTCAGGTCTTCCTAACTCTAGGCCTTTCACTATATCTACTGTGCCACCTTTTGTGACTGTACAAATTCATAAATGAATCCAGCATCAGTAACAAATCATTAACTATTTGTTAAAATGCAGTCAGTTTAATTTTTGTGCTATTATTTGGTGTCTGTTATGTCAAACACCTCCCAATTCTTTTCTCAAAGAAAGTATTCATGAGGTAAATAGTAGTATGCTAGTAAATGTGTAACAATCAGCTCCTCAGATGGGGGAAAATATCTAGGACACATTTTAATTTTAATCTGCATTTTCCCATTACTTTCTTAAGTCTAGACAAGAAACTAAACCAAAAAAAAAAAAATTAAGACCTGATTTGTAGAGTTTACTGATTTCTGAGGTACAGATGCTCAAACTGAACATTTAACTATCAGTTTTCTCCAGCTGGGTTCAGCATGCCCATATACATGTTTGATTCTGAGTAATCTTGAGAAGCTTTTGACTTCTCTCTTTCTTTACTCCTGAACCACATTTTCTGATAAATTTGTTACCATTTCCCCCTAATCCTACCTTTGCAATGAAATATACCTTTATTTAATCTGGACAATGTTAGGAATTTTTCCCTCGAATTTCTCTACCTCTTCTTCTACAATATTACTAAACTGCCTTTATTTTCATGGTGGTCTTTTGGGAAATACCTGTTATACACGCTGCAAGATCAGATGACTAAATAGCCTTTGAAATGATGTTTTCTGTTTCCTTTTGGTGAAACCAATTGTGCCAACTCCTTTATTTCCTGAAGAACTGATGTACCACACCTTTATTTACCTATAGCTTCCTTTTGTCTTTTAGTTCATTTATAATCAGTATGTAAAGATTGATTTAATTAAGTTTTTCCCCTTAATAAATACAATCACTCACTAGTCATTGAACAAGAATCTCATATATAGTCCAAAAGTCAATTGAATGTTTGTAAACATCTAAAAACTGTGTTATGTATACTTAGCACCCTCTCTCCTCTTTTCAATCACTGTCATCAACACTGCAGGAGAAGAGGGCCAAACAAGACTGAGGACCATTTTATGTATGTATGCATGTATGTCCCTCTGGTACAGAGCTGCTTCTTCCTTAACTATACCAGTGCAACCATAATTAGTGCTTTTCCAACATGGTAGAATCTGCCAGAGCTTATACTCCACTGTCATAGCCTTTGAGAACCAAGGATCATCTTCATTCCATAATGAGGTGTCAGAGTAGAAGTTTTTTTTAAAGCAATCAGGGTTAAGTAATTTGCTCAAGGTTACATGGCCAGTTATTTCTGGGTGTGGTGCTAAGCATCTGAGCCTGGATTTGATCCCCAGATCATCCCGACACTGGGGCCAGTGCTCTTACTCGCTGAACCACCTGGCCGCCCCTAGAGTAGAATTTTTTTGATACATTCAGACATTATTCTTCCACACAAGCTGTATATCTTCTGCTGAGAAGAAGCCTGGCTATAGTGGATAGTACTGAACTTAGAGTCAGGAAGATTCAGGCTCATACTCTGACACATTAGCTGTGGGACCCTAGAAAGTCACTGAACCTCTCAGTACCTCAAACATCTACCTAGGAGTATTTGTGCCTGAGCTGTGATAAAACATTCCGAGCTCATATTGGTCTGATCAGCTATGGTCGGACACACTTTAACTTGACTCTAGCATAGTGATGTCATTTTGGTCCTCTTCAAGAATGAAGGACAACCACCAACAAGCATTTACCTACTAAATCACAGACCATTGTGATGTGCCTCGGTGGAGGGAGTTGTCTGGCATCCATTAGGACAAAAATTATAGATATTTGGGTACTCTTGGATATTTATGAAATGTTTAATATTTTACTGTGTATAAGATATGATCTTTTCAAGGAATCAGAACAATTTAAGAATGGAAAGAGACCTAGTCTTGTTATTCAGTCATGTCTGACTCTTTGTGACCCCATGGACCATTTCATTACAGTGTTGTCCCATAGGGTTTTCTTGGCAAAGACACTGGAATGTCATCATTTCCTTTACCAGTGGATTAAGGCAAACAGAGGTTAAGTGGCTTATCCAGGGTTACACAGCTATTAAGTGTCTAAGGCCACATTTGAATTCAGGTCTTCCTGACTACAGACCCTATGTGTAATTCATTGAACCACCTAGGTACCTGCATATCTAGTGTAACTAACTAAATTCAGGGTGTTCCAGAAGTCTTTACTAGCTTAGAACTCCACTAAAACTTCTGGCACATCCTGTACATTAACAAGAACAACCTATTTTCTTACTTCTCTTTTTCCTTTTATGAAAAATAAATTTTATTGATGCTTTTGGTATTTCATATTCTAAATTTCCCTCTGTGGTCCTCTCCCTGCTCCCAGAGAACCATCCCTTAAAACAAAAAATTTTTTAATAAAAAAAAATAGAAAGAAGAAAATAAAATCAGCAAAATGGATCATTAGATCCAAAAATGAATCTGATAATACATACAATGTTCCACATCCATGAACTTCCCAGCTTTTCAAAGGTTGGAGGAGTGATGTATCTCATCACATCTCAATCAATCAATAAATATTTATTAAGTACCTACTATGTGCCAGGAACTGTACTAAGTATTAGGGATGCAAAAAAACCAAAGATTGCTCCTGCCCTCAAGAAATTTACAATTTAATGGAGGAGATGACATGCAAACAAATATATACAAAGCAAGCTGTATCTGGGAGAAATGATTAAAAAAGTAAAGGCACCAGAGTTAGGAGGAGTTACAGAAGGTTTCCTCTAGATAGCAGAGTTTTAGTTAAGACTTAAAAGGAAACTAAGGAAGTCAGCAGTAGGAGCAGAGGAGGGAGCATAGGGGCTAGGAGACAGCCAGAGAGGAGTGCCCTGAGTTGGGAATTGAAGTGTCTTGTTTGTGAAATAGCCAAGAGGCCAGCATCCTCTGATGGAAAAGTACAAGTCAGGGAATAAGGTTTAAGAAGACTAGAAAGATAGGGAGAGTATGAAGGACTTTGAATGCCAAACAGAGCATTTTGTATTTGCTCCTGGAGGCAATAGAAAGCCACTGGAGTTTTTTGAGTAGGGGGCAGGGGTGACATGATCAGACAGACCTATGCTTTAGGAAAATCACTTGAGTGACTGAATGGAAGATGGATTGGAGTGGGGAGATATTTGAAGTAGGCAGACCTATCAGCAAACTCTTGTAATAGGGGCGGCCAGGTAGCACAGTGAGTAAGAGCACGGGCCCCAGAGTCGGGATGACCTGGGATCGAATCCAGGCTCAAACACTTAGCACCCACCCAGAAACACCTGGCCATGTAACCTTGAGCAAGTTACTTAATCCCAATTGCTTTAAAAAAAAAAAACAACAAACTATTGTAATAATCAAGACCTGAGGTGATGTCACTATAGGTGGCAGTGTCAAAGAAAAGAAGGGGGTGTATCTGAGAGATGTTGCAAAGGTGAATTGGGCAGGCCTATTTGGTAACAGTTTGTATGAGGGGCAAGGTGGGGGATGAGAAATATTGAGAAATCTAGGATGACTGCTAAACTGTGAACCTGAGGGACTGGTTGTTGCCTTCTACAATAATAAGGAAAGTAGAAGGAGAAGAAGGTTTAGGGGAAAAGATAATGAATTCTGTTTTGGATGTGAGTTTCAAGTGTCTACTGGACATCCCGTTCAAGATGTCTAAAAGCATTTGGAGCTATAAGATTGGAACTCAGCAGCGAGATTGGGGCAGGAAAGGTAGATTTGAGAATCATTAGCATAGAGATGGCAATTAACTCCATGATGAGATCCTAGTGAAGTAGTACAGAATGGGAAGAGAAGAGGGCCCAGGATAGAGCCCTGGGGGACACCTAAAATTAGAGGGTATAATCCGGAGGAGTATAAAACAAAGGAGACAGAAAAGGGGTGGTCATATTTGTAGGAGGAAACCCCGCAGAGAGAGGTATCCTGAAAAACCTAGAGAGAAAAGAGTATCAAGGTGAGAGAAACAGTGCCAAAGGCTGCAGAGAGGTCAAGAAGAATGAGGATTGAGAAAAGGCCATTGGATTTGGCACCTAAGAGATCATTTGTAACTTTGGAGAGAGCAGTTTCAGTGGAATGATAAAAGTCAGAAGCCAGATTATAAGGGATTAAGAAGAGAGTAGGAGGAAAGAAAGAGGAAGCACCTATTGTAGATGGCCTTTTTCAGTTTAGCTACAAAGGGTAGAAGTGATATAGGACTATAGTCAGTGAGGAAGAAAAAAGTGAGGGTTTTTTGAGGACCAAGGAGATCCTAGACATGTTTGTAGACAATAGATGAGTCAAGTAGAGAGGGACAGACTGAAAATAAGTCAAAGAGTGGGACTGACAGAGGGGCTTATCTTTGGGGCCAGACTTTTTGTTCTTAATTTTGAAATATTCCCCTTCTGCTGTTTTATAGCTGTTGTACTTCCTACTTACAATGCTGTGGTCATCATATGTCTTGTTTTCTTGGCCCTACTTACTTCACTTCACAATGAGTTCACTTAAGGCTTTCCATGATTCTCTGTATTCATCTTGTTCATTGTTTCTTATAGTATAGTAATATTCTATTACATTCATGTATAACTTCTTTATCCATTCCCTAGTTGATGGGTATCTACTTTGTTTCCAGTTCTTTGCTATTTTAACAGAAAGTGTTGCTATATATTTTGGTGAGCATAGAGATAGACTTTTAAAAACAAAATAAAATCTGGCCTCAAACACTTAACACTTACCAGCCCTGTGACCTTGGGCAAGTCACTTAACCCCAATTGCCCAGCCTTCCCTCCTCCAAAAAGCAAAAACAAAAAACAAAAAATCCCCAATGACCTAGTTGAAGTTATATGCCTAGCAGTGGAATACTTGGGTCAAATGATATGGATATTTTAGCTACTTTGTCTACATAATTCCAAATTACTTTCCAAAATGGTTGTATTAATTCCCTGTTCTAGTATTAGCATGCTAGTCACAACCTATTCAACATTAATTGTACTTTTCTTTTCCAACTGTCTGAGTCTGAGGCAAAACCTTAGTGTTGTTTTGATTTCCATTTTTATTATGATTAGCATTTTGGAGGATTCTTCCAAATGATTGTTAATATTTTGTAATTCTTTGGAGAACAATTCATATCCTTTAATCATTTATCTGTTGGAGAATGACTTTTAGTTACACACACACACACCTATGTTTGTATGTATGTGTGTATGTATGTGTGTGTATGTGTGTGTGTGTGTGAGACATTATTAAAAATGTATTCCTAGGGGCAACTAGGTGGTACAGCGAATAGAGCATTGGCCCTGAAGTCAGGAGGGCCTGAGTTCAAATGTGACCTCACATACTTGACACTTAACTAGCTGTGTGACCTTGGGCAAGTTACTTAACCCCAATCACCTTGCCTTCTCCCCTCCAAAAAAAAAATATGTATTTCTAGTCAACTACTTTCCTTCTTTTCTTGAATACATTAATTTTGTTTGTGCAGAAGTCTCACAATTTCATGTAATGCAAATTAACTGTTTTATCTCTTTTAAATACCCCTGTTCCTTTTTGAGTTGAGAATTCATCTCCCACCCCAGCTCTAAAAAGTATGTTTTCTGTTTCTCTTCGAATTTTTTTTAGTAATGTAAGCCTTAATATTCAAGTTGCCATATTGAATTTATTATGAAATATGGTATAAAATGATGGTCTAAACTTAATTTCTGTTAGATTTCTGTCCCGTTTTCCCAGCAATTCTTATCAAACAACATAAAATAATTTATTTGGGGGGTATCAAATACTGGACTATTAAATTGCAGTTTTTCTTATTATTCTTCATCTAGTCTGTTCTACTTTTGTATTTTTAAACCAATACTAAGTGCTTCTGGTGACTGATGCATTGTAATATTATTTGAAGTCTTGAAGTGCTATTCTTCTTCTTATTACTACCTTTTTTCATTATTTTCATAGACATTCTAGACCTGTTGTTCCTCCAAATGAATCATTATTATTTTATCAAGTACTGTAAAGATTCCTTTTGGTAGATTCACTGATATAGCATGTAGACTGTAAGTTAATTATTTATAGTAATTATTATAATATTATTGTAATTTTTATTATGCTGGTACAATGAACACTGAATATTCCTTCAACTATTCTAATTGTTCTTTTATTTCTTAAGGATTATTTTGTAATTTAATCTATATAAATATTGATTAATATGGCAGATGGCTAATCATTTCATGCATTTCCCTTTTATTAACTATTGGTTTTGTTTATATTACATAGAAATGCTGTTGATTTTTGAGGATTTATTTTGTAATCTCCAACTATACTAAAGTCATTAATATCATTCTTGATTCTCTAGGATTTTCTAAATAACCCATCAGCAAATAAAGATACTTTTATCTTCTCTTTGCCTATATTTATGAATTTTTTCCCTCTTCTTATTGCTATTGCTAGCATTTTTAAAACTATATTAAACAATAGAGGGAGTAGGCAACATTGTTTTGCCATTGTATTTATTGAGAAAGCTTCTAGTATACTCCATTGCATATCATGCTTATTTTTGGACAGACACTTTTATAATTTTTTAAAAAGACTTCTTTGTGCCTATACTTTGTAAAGATTGGGTGTGGTGTTTTTTTTTTATTTTTAGCATAAATGAGTGTGGTACTTTGTCAAAGTTTTTTCCCCTGTATCAGGATAATCATGTGATTTTAGATGGTATACCAGCTCAATCAAGAGAGAGCCCCCAATTTCACCCAAATGGAAATTCCTCCAGAGTCTTTAGTGTAGTAAGTTATAAATCAGAGACATGTTAAGGTTCTCTATTTTTCTGTTTCTTCCCAAAGTCTTTCTAGTCTTTCAGTGGCCTCCTCCTGAGGAGATCTTGGAATCTCATGTGTCTTCTCTTGAAGGTAGAAACAAGACCCCCTCTCCTCTCCGAAATTCTCAATAACTCCTTCTCTCATGAAGGCACATTATAGCATAACCAATGAAGAAAGTCTTTTCCAACTATACTGGGTTTGAACCCCTGACAACATAATTATTTAGTGGCAGAGAATAAGACTAGATCAGTTTTTGTCTTTCAGCCTAGCATTTTTTTCCCATTTTTATCATGTTTAAATTTTTTTTTAATAAAGCAAAACATTATGAATTATATAATATCTCCCTTACTCAGGCAGTTAATACTCAGATCAATACCACTGCCTTATGGCTCCACTCAAAATCCTTTTGATTTAGAATTATAGACTGCCTAGTCAACAGTTCCTTTCCCAGGCAACTGCTCCCCATTTCCTCATATTCACATATATCAGTCCTTTCCCTTTCCTATCTCTATTCCATTTTACCTCCCATTCTATTATGCCCTATAGAACTCCCATTCTGTTGCTAAAAAGCTGCCCCCTTCATATTAGACATCTTCTTCTTTGTGCTCTTTCCATCTCCTTGCAACCATAGAAACCTGACTCTCCTAGGAAGAACTATCTCTGACCACTGTCTCCAGAACTGAATGTACCTTTTCTCTTACACTCTAACATACTCAGCCAAAAGGAGGAATATTTATGTGTCTTCTTCCTTACTGCTTCTTCTAAGCTTTACCTTTACCAAGATCATTCAGCAACCTCACCTCCTCTTTCCACTTCAATCTATCCATAAATAATCACCCTAACCACATTCTGGGGGCTGTTCTCCACTGGTTCCCAGATCATTATTCCTCTTTTATTAAAGAAACTTATTGACAGCCTTACTGTTCACCTCACCCTATCCTTACATTAAAGGCTTCATTTCATTTGGGAATAAAGACTGAGCCTGAATTGCATTTTCTGACTGGCATCTTTGAATGTTGATATCTTTTCAAATACCCTTGTTTTCTGGTTCATCAATCTCTTCAATCAATCAACAAATGCTTAGTAGCTTTACCTGTAACAAGTCAAGAATGAGAGGTTATGGATGAACAGTCAGTGTGCTCCCAGTGGTATCCTCATAATTTCAGGAGATATCAAGGAAGTCTTCGATATTAGAATCTTTCCTCTCTCTTGAGTTAGCTCCCTCTGCCACTGTCAACCTGCCCTGCCTTTTATAGGGTATTTCAATAATCTTGAAATAATATCATCTCCAGTTTTCTGCTGGACAATTCCAACTGGATAATGAAGAATAGGTTGCCACTATTCTTCAATTCACCAAGGTTCATAACTTATGAGTCTTCCATTACTCTGCACACTCATTCACCCTCCCACAGCTGTCCAATCAGTTGCTAAATCTTGTAATTTCCCTTCTCCAATATGTCTCCTATCTGTGTACAGCTCTGTCAATTTAATTTCTCTGCTCAGGAATTTTCGGTTGCTCCCTATTGCTTCTAGGATAAAATACTAATGCCTCTGCATGATGTTTAAAGTTCTTCACGGTATGACTCACAGTCTCACAGTCTACCTTACCATGCTTCTCATACATTACTTACTCCCTGTCTTGTACTCTACTGTCCAACCAAACCAGCTTCTTTGTTATTTACTCATAGATAACATTCCCTTTCTCATTGCCATACTTTTGTGCAAGCTGCTATTTCCCATGACTGCAAAGTATTCCTTCCTCACTTCTGCATCTATTAGAATCCCTAGCTTCCTTCCAAATTCAGCTCAAAGCCAACCTCTGTCAAGGAGATTTGCCCAGTCCCCATAATTTCTAATGACATCACCCCCAAATCATTTGGTTTACACATGATTTTTGTTTCATTTGAGTGTGCAAATGGTATTTTCCCAATAGTAAGCTCCATGAGGGCAGGTCTATTCAATTTTCCTGTGTGTAACTTCAGTGCCTAGCATAGTAAGCTTATGGAACAAATGAATGAATGAATGTAGCATCTTTAGAGAAACTAGGACCATTTAGCCTATATATTCCCCTCAGTTTACAGATGGGAAAATACTTCTAGAAGAACCTTGTGTACGTTCATGTAGCTAGATTGGGACAGATCTCCTGACTCTCAATTCAGTACTCTTTTCACTCTATCATATTCCATTTGTTTAGAAAAACAAATTGCATTATAAATATTAAAATTTTAAATTCCTAATTAAATAGCAGCAAAACAGGGAACTTCTATGTTTTTCTACCTATATTTCAAATAAATATTTGCCCATGTATATGCATCTATATACATGTATATGTATGCCATAAGATTTTTTTTTTAAACTGGGCCTGTGATTTCCTTGTATAGGGAACTTTCTTTTGTGTGTGTGTGTGTGTGTGTGTGTGTGTGTGTGTGTGTGTGTGTGAATAGATCACTGGCCCTGGAGTTCAAATCTGGCCTCAGACACTTGACACTTACTAGCTGTGTGACCTTGGCCAAGTTGCTAAATCCCAATTGCCTTGCCTTCTCCCTCAAAAAAAAAAAATGTAGGGAACTTTCAATGAGGAAATTTCCTCTGCCACCATCAATCAGTACTGTTCAGCCATTTCTAGTTTTAGAGAAATGCTTTTGAGGCACTGGGAAGTTGTGACCTACCCAGAATCTCATAGCTAGTATGTGTCTGGTCTTCCTGACTTAGAGGCCAGCTATCTATCATAGACATATTGCTTCTCACTATATATAGAATAAAACACTTAAATCATAACATCATATAGTAGTAGACAGAGCATTAGCTCTGGCTTCAATAGTACCTGGGTTTAAATCCTACCTCAGAGACTTGAACAGAGCATATATATCAATTGGTGCAAAAAAAAATTATTATAATTTTATGCTGAAATTAAAATTGTCATCTTATTTCTATTTTCTTTGCCTTGTGGATTTGAAAAAAAGCAGTGGGTCAATTGATGCAGCTTGGTCCTTTGAGATATTCTTCGGTTCTAGTACTTCTACCTGTGTGACATTGGTAAATCATTTAAGTTCCCTGGGTCTCAGTTTCCTTTTCTCTAAAATGAGGGAGTTAGATTAGGCAGCCCCTGACATTTCTTTTAGCTCAAGATCTATGATGCTATGACCTTCTTAAGTGAGTTTTACTGCTCAGAGGAAGTGTTGAATTGATACTGTTAAAGAAGTCATTCTCACTTTTAAGAAACAGAATGGGAGTTGTATGAGATTGTCCTGCCTTCACTCTGAATTCTGATTAATATCTGATTACCATCACAAAATAATTCCATTGTTAGTAACCACTAAAATCTCACGTCTTCAAGATTTATTAAGCAAGGTTTCCTTAAATCTTAGTTGTCTAAACTTTGGGCTATCCAAAGTGATAAAACTTTCTTGATTTTCTCACCTGGAAAACAATTATACCATCTCCACATCCTCCCTCCCCTCCCCTCCCCTATGGTTGTTACAGTCTGATCAATCACTAGGTGCAACTGGGAATTGTTCTGAAGTTTCTGAAGCATTCTCTGGTCCTGCTGCTTCCATAACTAAAAATGTAGCTTTTGCTCATGCACTCAGGAAACAGTTCTTAATTTTCTAAAAAAAAAAAAAAAAAACTAGTGGCTTACTTATTCATTTCACAAGTAGTTCTGTGAGGAAACTCGAGTACATTCTTGGAAATACATCTGTTATACATTTGGCCAGTTACTTGGTATGTAAGACTATGAACATTTTACATTCATAAGTCACTGGCCTCTTTGGTCATGTTAGCACAGGTATTGCAGGAATTGAGAATCTGTTTCTAAGTTTCTTTTGCACATCCAAGTCTGCCCTCTTATTGATATCCTGGAGGTAACATGTAGTAGTATACAGTAAATGTAATAGTACGTAGTAAATGAGAGGCTTGAGAATAATTAGATAATTACATGGCATTTTAGACTAAATAGACAATTATATACAAAAAACGTATCTGGATATACTGTAGTATATAGATACTATATATGCTACACATAGCATATATATGTACCATAGGATCTATATGTACTATATATTTTGTATAATAACAAAAAGCTCCAAATTTGGAATTAGAAGACCTGGGTCTGAGACCAGGCACAATTATTAACTATCCAGGTAACCTTGGGCAAGTCACTTAAACTCTCCTGCCAGGCACTATTTTCTCTATATGAAAATTGAGTTGGTTGGGTTTACAGTGTGACCTTTTTTCAAATCCCACTACAAATACATAGTAGCAGTATAATTATAAGGGTGTCATTTACCCTTTCCAGGCCTCAGATTCCTCATCTAAAAAACAGAGGGAATGATACTTTATAGTCTCTACCTCACGGAGCTGTTGTGAGAAACACTATTATTGAAGAAGTGGCTTGGTAAAAATAGAAAAAGCATTAACTCTGGAGTCAGAGGTTTGAGGTTCAAATCCTGCCTCTGGTATTTATAACAAATGTGACATTGGGCAAATTACTTAATTTTAGGGCCTCAGTTTCCTCATCTGTAAAACAAGAGAGGAGATTGGACAAGATAGCCTGAGGTCCCTTCCAGATCTAGATCTATGACCTGGTTCCTTCCTGCTCTAAAACCTATATGTACATCTTGGGCAAGTACCTTTACCTTTCTGGACTACTTTTCCCATTGTAATATGAGGAGAATTCTGCCAACTCTAAAACTGTATATCTATGAACATCAGAAATCTAGCATTATGTACTCAAATTCATTGGTAAAATCTCTTCTTCTTCTGGGGTATGGCTTAAGACCTAGGAAGGGACATCCTAAAATTGACAATTTGCATAATTTACCTGAATTCAGATTGTCTGTGTTTTAAACACATTGGCATTACTGCTAGCTCCTCTCCCTCTGAGTAAGATCAAGGCAATAAAAGGAGATCCTAACATATTAAAAACAAGAACTCAAAACCATTCTGTGGAGGGAAAGACTGTAGGGTTTCCAGGGCTGCCTTCCTTAAGTCTACCAATTTACCTGTAATGGCTGGAGGTCCGAAGACACACACTGAACGAAGAGATATTCAGACCATTTCCACCACCTCCCAACTCCCCATCCCTCTAAAATATTCTGGTTTTTTAGTTAAACTGGTTTCCAAAAACTATGACTTGAAAAGTCTAAACTTACATGAGAGTGGTTACATGTTCTTTGTGTGGCCATAATGGGGTTATTTATGGGAGATGGAGGCTGCATTGTGGGAAAGATTAAAGGTTTTGATAATAAACGAAAGCAAAAGCCCAGGAACTGGGTGTCTCCTTATAGCAGTGACTCTCCAAATAGGATAAATCATCCAAGCCACCATTAAAACTTCAAGAAGATTGCTTGTAAACCTCTAAGCCATGCCAATAAAGCATATTCTGGGGCCGGGAGCAGCCCATATGGTGGGACTCAGCAGTTTTTCCAAACTAAAGGCTATTCACCATTTATTTAACCCCAGTGCTGGTGCCAGTACTGAGCAGGGCAGTAGACCAGGGATCCCAAGTACACTAATCCTCTCCTTTCTTTTGGTGGCAGGGAGACATAATTTGGCCATCTGGTGGTAAAAGGTAAGGTTTGGAGACACAATCTGTCTCCAAAGAATAGGAAGGATTCTCATAAGGATCTTGCTTATCTAGGATTTGTCATTAGTGTGACTTCCAGAGGTATTTCACTAAAGAACTTTAGGCACATTTTTAAAAATTGGTAACTAGAAATCCAGAGAAATGTTCAGAGAATCCTGTGCCACACACACACACAAACACACACACCACACACGCGCGCGCACACACACCACACACGCGCGCGCACACACACCTTTCAGCCATATTGCATTTGCAATTTAAAAAGTCAAGTCTAATTGCCTATAACTTCCCCCATCCTCTCTCTTTGAAAAGGCCAAGGCAGTGGAGAGAACTGTAAATCACTTCAGATGTACATGTGGCATGGCTTGGGCACGTAGACCCTAGTGAGCTGTGAATGTATCTATTTTCCACATCAGCCTTAATCTAAAGAAAATGAGATCATCTAACAGATTCAGGGGATATCCAGCAAAGACTGAAGGGTACAATCTTCTCATACTAATTTATAATTTGGAGTTCCTGGAGATCTTGGGGAGGAATGATATAACATTGCAAAGTTTTGCTCACATATCAACAATAAGAGCAAGTATCCAAGACAAAATAAGAATGCTTTCAATTACAGAATTTGGCACCTTTTGTCAGAGTGCCCGGCTGTTTGGAAACACAAGCTCACCCTTTTACTCAGCCTTGTATTTTTCAGATTGGAACAGCTACCACAGAGAAAGAAAAGTATAAAGTCTCTTTTCAGAGATGGCTAATAGCAATCTAAAAAGGACAGTATAGAATTGTGAATGGAAAGAATGTGAAGTTAAATAATAGCTGAGAATTAAAGCAGAAGTGATGTAAATATTTATGTGAATGATAAATGATATTATTTCCTATATGTACAGGGTTACAGATAGTTCTCTCTAGAGAAAGATATATAAGTAGATTGAGATAAGATATTTGTCTTTCACATAATCCTATATGTAGGATTAGGGGCACATTTGAATTTCAGTATATTCATCATTCATAATAATAAGAATAGCCACTGACATTTATATAGCATTTTAAGGTTTATAAAATAGTTTCATATAATTCATATGGTCGTATATATCTAGATTGAGGTATATATAAGTACAGATGAAATAAGAACATTCATAATTCATATAATAATTTGATAACTTCTTTTCAGTTTCCAGGTATTTTTTGGACTCACTTCCCCTATCACCTACACACTCCCATCACTGTTCACAAACCTGTTTTAATACCACAGGCTAATAATTTTAAACTGTATAAGAGTAGTAGTCTTAAAGACCTATATTTGGAAATTGAGTAGGGAAATGAACTCATTCTTCTCCAAAGAATGTTTCCATCTTTACATAAAATATTAGGGATAGACATAAAATAAAATGTTAAACTTGCACATGATGTTGTTTCTCTATTACAGACACACAAACTATGTATGCTTTTATTAGCTGTTTGCATAATACAATAATATACATATGATATTTAATATATGTATTGTCTACATTCTAAAGACACAGCTTTTTTTGAGCTGTGTATAGAGAATTTCTATTCTCTCCAGCAACTACCCTATTGCCAAATCCATCCATTATTACCTCAGAGATTTCAAGTTAATGTGGAAATCTTAATGTGACTTCAGCAAATAACTGCATCTAGTGGCTTTCTCTGGCATTTCCATTTTATGGCATCTTTTTATATTCGGCAGTAGGGCATTCTGAATAAAAATGAGACAGGCTTTTAGGGTTTCTTTTTATTATTAGCATTTGGTAAAAACAACCTTAATGAGCTGTTAAGAGTCATTCCCCATCCCATTGTTGGGGCTGCCTGGGAGCCCATAAAGTGTTAAAAAGGCAAAGGAGAATTTATGATCCCTGATGCATCCTCTTCCTGACACAGTTCTTCAGAAAGGAAGATCTCTAGTCTAGAAAGCTCCTCTATTTAAATGCTTAGGATGCTCTGTCTGAAGTAATAATTAAACTTTATTAAATTTAATCACAGAATTGAGGCTACCACATTTGTGTGTGAAAAACTAAAATGATTCTAGGCGTAATCTCTTTATACCTCCATCATAAAACCCTTTTCCAAAAATGCATTCTATTTTTCGGTGAGGCCCAAGTTTCCAGAAATTGACATGCAAATTTTTCTGAAGAGGTGAGAAAGCGGTATCGAGTCCACACTTCCTGTAGTTCTCCAGACAAGTTACTTCTTCCTTCCAGGGCGGACCAATAGCTGAATGCAGTGCTATGAAGCTGCCCCTATAAAAGGAAAAAGTCACTACTGTCTCATTGGAGGTTGACAGATTTATTCAACCGGGTGGAGGAGAGACTAGGCAGCAGGGAGTTCCCCTAGATTAGCACATCAGAAAAAAACAACAAAAAAGGAGCTCCCACGACTCATTTTCTCTTTGAAAATGGAATGTTGCCTGGAAAGTTAGGTGCTCTTACTCTCCCACCAAAGGTGATGAAGAAGAAATAAACATTGGTGACAAAGGTGGAGGCTTTAATTGTTGAAAAAATTTAGGCCTTTAAATTTCAGATTAAATCTTGAATAATTAGAAACCAGTTTTGGCCCATCCAAGCCCTGTCACTTTTGGTGTTTGTTTAAACTGTACCTCTGTAAGAGGTATTGTATTCTCAAAAGCATAAGATCCAAGGGCTAAGGGTTGTATCCAGGTTGGCTGATGGATCAGAACTGGAAGGCGCACTCATGGTCTAGTTCGTGCTCCATGGGCACCAGAAGCCAGAGCCAGAGACGTGAAGGACATGTCTACATGAGAACAGAGACGAGCTAAAGAGGCAGGTGTGGTGAAGTCAGGGGTGGAGAGTGGGATCAGATTCCAAGGAAGAGTCATATAGGAAGAAATCAAAGAAATGTCAGAGCCCTGAAAGTGACCATAGAAATCCAAGGAAGGCACAGCCCCAAATCCAGGGAGTCTTCCCAGGAAGATTCTGAGAGTGAGCCAAGGAGGGGTCACCAGAGCAGTTGCAGGAGGAGACCTAATTCTAGATCATCAGCCCCTCCATGTCTTCTATATCACCTTCACCACCCAGCTCTAGGGTCCTGAAGAGACCCTGGACAAGAAATTGAACCTTGCTGAGTGACTGAGGTTAAAGGCAGCAAAAAGTATTGGTGAAAGCATTTGAGACACCTGAGGAGAAACTGTCCAGAGACTGACAAAGAAGGAAGCCAAAGAATGGAAGAAGAGAGAAAAGATGGGCTGGGGTGAGGAGTATATGGGATACACCAATACTGACAACACCTTTGGAGACAACAATCTGCCGGGAATGTTCATATGGAACAAGGTGCTAGAAAAGAATTGGATCATCCCCCTGGAAGACAAAGAGCTGAAAGAGAGAAACAAGAGGATCCAGGAAGACAAACAGCTAGAACTGGGGAAGAGGAAACAGCTGTGCTTGGACCAAGAGAGGGGAAAAAGTCCTTGGGGAACAAGAGTTGGAGACACTGAAGACGGAGAAGGAGGCAGAGAACTTCAAAATATGGGAGGAACAGGAACACAACTTCTACCTTCAACAAGCCAATCAGAATAAGGGATGGAAGGGCCAAGCCCACCGACATCCTGGCCAAGTATAATAGTACAGAGGATGATGACCTGGCTGTGGAGATGCATGAGCCCTACATCTTCCTTAGTGGCCTCACAGTGTCAGATGTGAAAGACCTGCTCGAAGACAGACATGTATACAAGGATTTGGAACTGGGCAAGAATGTAGGTTTCTGGAGAGATATGGCCATCTTTACAGAGGATGAAATTTCCAAACTCTGAAAGCTTGAGGCATCTGGAAAGTGGCCAGAAGGGCTTTGAGAAGGGGTAAATGCCTCTGTTATCTCTGATGTACAGTTAGTATTCAAAGGGAAGACCTAGAGTCAACTACAGGAGATCTTTCAGAGCATTGAGGGCAAGGTCCTGGCAGGGAGGCTGAACCTAGATGTTGGCTACTAGGAAAACCTATTGAAGCAACTCAAGGCACACATGGCCAGAGTCAAGCTCTGTGAACATCACTAAAATGTACTCCAGCAGAAATTGTACAAGCGGAAACAGGAGCAAGGTGTTGAGAGTGAGCCCCTATTCCCCATCCTTAAGAAAGAGTCAACACCTCACATTGAAATGTCAGGACCCAAAGACTAAGATCAGGCACAACTGGGGCCTTTCACTCAAGGTGTCTGAGGAGCCAGAAGCTGAAGGGGAGCCTGAGACTGAGAGCAAGGGTGAGGGAGAAGCCATAATGATGGAGAGAGACTGTCTCCAGCAAAGCCTGGATGACTATGATGTTGGCAAGTATAGCCCCAGGTTGTTCACCTCCCATGAGTTGTCCTTTGATGGCCATGTGGTAGAATCAGAAGAGGACCTTGAGCACCTACTGCTCTCTTGGCAACTGTTGCAGGCCACTGGAGATGCCAGTGAGTGAGCAGAAGACATTTTCCACAGAACTATGGAGGGCATGGGGGCAGATGAGACCCAATTCAGTGAGGACATGCCCCTCATAGGCAAGATCTATCTGTGGGCAGACAAATACCAGCCCTGCAAGACTTGCTTCTTCAACTGTGTCCATACAGGCTTTTAGTGGAACAGCTACAACTAGACGCCCTTTGATTTTGTCAACCCCCCCCCCCCCACCAAAAATTATGCAAGACTACATTCAACATCTGTTCCCCAGACCTGATCAACAATGCTCTACACCAGAGTATTTCCTAGAGGTATGCCAGGACAACAAGGACTTTGCTATCCTATGCCTCCATGCTGCACCTCCCTATGATAACATTGCCTTCAAGACTGTCAACCAGGAGTGAGAGTATTCACACCGATATGACTTCCCATGAATATTTACCAATAGCATCTTCCAGCTTTGGTTCCCCTTTAAATGATGCCACTACCGGTGGTAGGGGAATGGTGGGGAGACAGAGCATTCCTCCCCCCAAACTATGATGTCTGAAAAGAAGCCAGAGACAGACAGATGGACTCATCCTTGGTTGAACCTCCCTGGAAGAGTTGAACTCCACTGCTGTTTTCCATTCTCATTTTGTCCCTATGGTAGGACATGAGGGTATACATTCTTTGCCCTATGCTTTTTCCCTTTTGACGTCCTCCTTTGCATGTAGGCCCAGTGTTACAGTTTTTAGTACTTTCAGCTAAATAAAAGCAATTTTGGAGTTTTTTTTAAAGGCTACAAATCTATTGGGCTTTTATAAGAAGGAGAGTCATGCATGATTTGATCACAGGTCTTCCAACCTCAGATACAATGAAAGCTCTTTCTACTACACAGCCTTTGAATTGTACTATGACTCTTTCCCATTCACTGGTTCTATAATTGGACTCCAAGCTTCCTTCTAGGTAGTATTTCTGTTTGGCCTGAAAATAGCATTGTATCTTTCATAGAAGTTGAAATGGATTTCATCAGAGTTAGAGGGGATCTTGGAACATAGAATGCTAAATCTTAAAGGGACTTTGAAAATGGAACATAGAATGTCAGAGCCAGAAGGGAACCTTGGTATTCCTCTATTTCTTCTTCTCCTTTGTTTTATGGGTGAGAAAACTGAGATCCACAAAGTGAAAATGACCTTCCAACCAAGGTATTCTGGTACCTAATTGAGTACTGTTACTGTTAGATCATGTCTGCAAACAAACATTAATGATAATGTTTAGCCATGAAAAATTCTGTAGTGTTTCAGAAAAACTTTCAAAATAAACCAGAATGTTCTCTTTGGTTTATGGTTGATGCATATGTTCTTTTCTCTGTGATCTAATCCTTTTCAACCCAATCTAATGTATATTTATTAAATATCTTTTATGAGCTGCAGTTACAGAGATAAAAATGAAACAATTCTCTACCTTCAAGGAACTTCCATTCTATTAATGTACACCCTCATTTTAAAGGGAAAGAAACTGAAGTGCAAGAAAATTCAAGGTTACACAGCCAGTTCTTGTCCTTGACAAAGCCAGAACTCCATCAAGTCTCCTAACTTCTAGTCTAGTTTGCTTTCCATTATTACACATCATACTAAATCACATGATCTTGGGATCACATCATCAATCTTTGAAGAGAAAAAATTCAACAAAGCCAAATTCACCAAACAGATACAGTCGGTTTAAGCTTACAACCACACTAAGACTTTCAGGATGTGTATATATACACACACACACAGCATATACTGTACATAATGAAAAGCAGCTAGATGGAACAGTGGATAGATTTGAGGCCTAAATTTAGGAAGACCTGAGTTCAATTGGGGTTAAGTAACTTGCTCAAGGTTACACGGCCAGGTTGTTTCTGGGTGGGTGCTAAGTGTCTGAGCTCGGATTACATCCCAGGTCATCCCGACTCTGGGGCCAGTGCTCTTACTCACTGTGCTACCTGGCCACCCCCAGACACTTATTAGCTGTGGTCCTGGGCAAGTCATTTAATCCTGTTTGCTTCAATTTTCTCACGGAGAAGGAAATGGCAAACCATTCCAGTATCTTTGCCAAGAAGACCCCAAATGAGGTCACAGAGTCAGGCACAACTGAAACAACTGAACAACAATAAAATATATAATGAATATGCTGAGTTTGACTCCAGTTATATAAAAACAAAAATAACAAACATGGGTTCTGCTCTTCAGATACTTACAATCTAACAGGAAGAAGGACTCCTACACAAATGACTGATACAAGGGGGATGTGGATAGGAGTCCAGACAAAGTGCTAGGAGAAGGGAGAATAAGGAGAGGCTTTGTAGACACGGTAGTATCTGCAGTGGTCTTTGAAAGACTTTCACATAGAAAAGCAGGGAAGTATGCAAATAAATCCACAAATATACCTGTGATTGTCACTGCTTTGATATCAGGCAATGCTAGTAGGTAGTATAGTATGAGAGAGAACACACTGAACCTGGAACCAGAAAACCAAAATTTGGGTCTTTTCTCTGATATTGGTTGTTTGACCTTAACCAATCAACTTAACCTCAGAGTCCCCATTTCTGTAGGATGGAACCTAAGTGACAGTCGGCATGCATGGTACAGTAGAGTGATCACTGGATTGAGACTCAGAGGACCTGTGTTCAAATCCTACCTCTGACACTACCTGTGTAACACTAGGTATATCACTTATCCTCTCTCACTTTCCTCATCTATAAAATGAAGAAGGTTGGACTAGATTGTCCATTAGAGCAGAGGTATCAAACATGTTCTGTCTACCACCACCACCACCACCACACTTCAAGTGTGAATTGAACCAGATTAAAATGTAATTGGGGGGCGGCCAGGTGGCTCAGCAAGTAAGAACACCGGCTCCAGTGTCAGGATGACCTGGGGATCAAATCCAGGCTCAGATACTCAGCACCACACCCAGAAATAACTGGCTGTGTAACCTTGAGCAAGTTACTTAACCTCAATTGCTTAAAAAAATGTAATTGGGAAATATTTAATAAAATAATTAAAATTACAATATGACATAGTGTTAATATGTGGTTTTCTAAGTCAATATGCTTCTAGCAGAGATCCTTTTGTACAACTCATCTCTATTTGAGTTTGACATGACTGTTTTAGAGCTCTAAATTTCTGATGCTGTAATTTATCAGCCATGTGATCTGCACCAGATTGTGTGAGAATCAAATGGGTTATTTGTAAAGTGCTTGACACAGTACTTGGCATGTAATAGACACTTAATACTTATTTCTTTTTGTTTCTTTGTTGTTGGGTTTGGAGAGGTTGTTTTTTTTTTGGTGGGGGAGGAGAGGGGGAGTTCAAATGAGAATGAATATGAAAGCCAGCCTAAACTGAAACAGCAAGGCCTCTTGAGGGAGAAACGAGAGATGACTTGTGTCAAGTGAATGAAACCATCACTACCATCTTGACTATCATCTCCCCTGAGACCTATTTAGAGATAGCCCAGGACTTGAAACCCAAGATAGCCGTCCCCTTCAGACTAGTGCTTCTTCTGGTTCAGCTCTATATCCACTAGTGAGGGGAGAAATCACCGTGGAGAAAGGTCCCACCTCATGCTCATCAACTGGGGAATGGCTGTGCAAGTGCTATATGAAGATGAGCCGAACAATTTATATAACAACACTGTAAAAATAAACAACTTTGAAAGACTTAGGAATTATGATCAACACAGTGACCACCCACAATTCCAAAAGATTCATGATGAAACATGCTATTCATCTCATTAGAATTAATTAACTCAGAAAGGAAATGAAAGCCCATTTTCTTTCTTTCTTCCTTCCTTCTCCCTCTCCCCCCCCCTCTCTCCCCGCTCTCTCTCTGTGTGTCTCTGTCTCTGTCTCTGTCTCTCTCTCTGTCTGTCTTTCCCCACACCCTACTTGAGAGACACCATCTATTAACTGGATTTGATCTCTTCTACCAAGAGATATATTTACAACTGGAACCTCTCCTATCTATAGGCCAGCTTTGGGGAGTTAGCCTCTGTATACCAATTAGGAAGCTATTTTGAGAATCTAGAATTAGCCATTACCCTGTTCCAAGCAGGACTCAGTAGCAGATTCCTCTCTCTTTTCTGGTCCTGATCTCTTAACTAGGGCAGCACCCAGGAAGAGACAGTGGCATGAGTTTGAAATAATGCTCATTGGGGGCTACAAAGAGGGAATGTTTGGGGCAATAATGTTTCAAAATGTTTTCTTTTTATCATTATCCCTATTACTCTTTAGCATAGCCATACTATGTTAATATGGAAGTACTATAAGCCATCAATCAAAACCTGCCCTGTAATGTTAGGCTATCATAGCAGGAGTGATCAGGCAGGGAGAGGAGTGAAAAATCAGAGACAGAGAAAGTACGGGCTGTGCCTTAGCATTAGGAGGGACCATTTCACAAATCAGATACCCCAAATGTCTAATTCCACTCTTTTTAAACTATCCTATTATCATAAGTGTTCCTGATCTCTGGCCCACAGGCAAGAGAATGAGTGCTAAGGCCTTCAAGGCCTTCCATAAGCTCAAGCTCCCCTATTCTCCAGCCTTATCTCACAGGTTCATAGGTCTAGAGTGGGAAGGGAACATCACAGTCATCTGATCCAAATCCTTCATTTTAGAGAGGAGGAAACTGAAATCAAAGAATATCAAGTGATTTGTCTAAGGTTAATCCAAACAGCAAGTGCCAGAACCAAGATTCGAATCCCAGTCTTGTGATTCTAAACCCAGGGCCTATCCTATTGCATTATGCTGCTTCCCACACATTTTAGACTTGACACTTTACACCTCTCTCCTTTTATGGATGTCCTTTCTTCTCCACCCCCCCCCAACCCTTCCCTGCTGAATTCCTACCCATCCCTTTATACCCCTTCTCAAATCTTGCCATGACCAGGATGTCTTCCCTGAGCTCACAGGTTGGTATGGACCTTCTCTCTATATAATGCTTTGTTTTTCACTTCTTTAACATACTTGCCATATAATATTGTATTTTATAGGTCTCTGTTCTTATACCTTATTCCTCTACTAGTCTCATCTCCACAAATGATGGGGACTGGGTCTTACCTAATTTTTAAAAATCTCTCTAGTACCTCATTCAGTTCCCTGAACACAGTAGGTTATTAATAAATGTCTATTCTTGTGCTTAGTCAGGGTGCCTTAAACTTCATTTGTAAGGCACATAGTACCTAGCCCAGCACTGGCATATTGATGCTCAGTAAATCCATGTTTAATTGGGGCAAGCTTGTATATCAAGAAGGTAGATCCAAGCTCAGACTGGGCTACTTAGCTTTTGTTTTGTTTTTTGCTTTTTTGGAGGGGGGAGGGCAGGGCAATTGGGGTGAAGTGACTAAGCCCAAGGTCACATGACTAGTAAGTGTTAAGTGTCTGAGTTCGTATTTGAACTCAGGTCCCTCTGACTCCAGGGCCAGTGCTCTATTCACTGTGCCACCTAGCCGCCTCAGGGATACTTAGCTTTGACTCTTCTCTGGAGAAGTTACAGTAGGTCTCTGTTTCCCAGGAGTTTCCAATTTCAAAAGATACACCTGTGAAAACTATTAAAGAACAAGGCAAAGAGATATATTTACAAATGTGAGATAATAAGTGGCTGGTACAAAAAGACTATGAATTGTACATTCTAGGTGCTTAATATTTGTCTAATAGCTCTATTTAAATAGGCTGCAGGGAAGGGATTCAATTCTCTTCTCAGAAGAGAATAGTAATGAATTAATTCAGTTTAACCTTTACTAAATATCTACTTTGTCTAATGAAGTGTAAGGGAGTTCAAGGAGTGCTGACCTTCAGGTGTGAGGGTTCGCTGAACCCTTCTCAGGGCTGCTTATCCACTTTTGATGTCCACCTGTCACCCAATTCTCACCTGTGGGTCCAAGAAGCTATAGCATGCACAGAGGCCATACCCTGTTAAAATCGTCTCAGCAAAGGGGCTAAACCAGGTTGAGGGGAACCAGCAGGCCTCGAATCCGTCAGTGAGTTAGGGGCATGTGTATCCCTAGGATGTGAAGACTTCCTCCAGAGGAATGGGTGGCTGAGAACAATTTGTTTCAATGGCCCTGAAGGAAGCTGAAATAGGCACCACAGAGCACTTCAACCTTGGTGAGACATTGAACACTCCAAGGTCATCCACCATATCCAGGGCTATCACCAGTCATCCTGACTTCTGTCTTGCCACTGACCTCAATGACTCGGGAAGTGAGAGTGAGGCTAATGACTTTGTGCAACTCTGCCTCACTGAAATCCAATTCACCCTCAAGTCAAGTCATCACCCATGATGTCATTGGTCCTCTTCAAATACAAAGGACAAGGATGAACAACAATAACACCACTTTGTCTAGTGCTTTGGGTTTTCATAGAGAGTTGAAAAAGGAAGACATACAGTTATCTTTCTTCAGAGAGAGTGCACATTGGGTGAACTGGAAAGAATACTCGACTAGAAGTCAGGAATTTGTACAATTCCTGGCCCTGCCACTTATTGTTATGAAAATGAGTAAAGTCCCATGACCCAGGGAATCCGTTTCCTCATCTGTAAAACTGAAATAATAATACTTATATTGCAGCTCTCACTGGAGTGCCTCAAGTCTCAAATGAGATAATGTGCATAGTGTTTTGTAACTATGAAGCCAATATTCATGTGAGATATTATTATTGGCTACATAGGTTAACTAGCCTCAATTTTTTTGTATTTCTCCTAGAGTTGATTTTTAGTGTGCCTATGGAAAACTCAGAGTTTTGTCATTCAATTCCTATGCTTCCTGATTGCTTAGAAAGAGAATAACAAAATTCAAATTTGTTTTCAAGGTATCTTCATAGATTTTAAAAATATTCCTCAAGGGAAACCCATCAACTGGGGAATGACTGAACAAGTTGTGATACATGAATGTAATGAAATACTACTGTGCTACAAGAAATGACAAGCAGACAGATCTCAGATAAAAAATAAGACTTACATGAACTGATACAAAGTGAAATGAGTGGAACCAGGAGAACATCATACACAGTAATAGCAACACTGTACAATGATCAAGTATGATTGACTTAGCTCTTCTCAGCAATATAATGATGCAAGACAATTCCAAAATAATGGAAAATTCTATCCATATCCAGAGAAAGAATAGATGGAGTCTAACTGAAGATCAAAGCATATATTTTCACTTTATTTTTTGTATTTTTTTTTCTTTTGTTCTGTTTCTTCTTTCACAATATGACTAATGTGGAAATATGTTTTACATGATTGCACATATGTAACCTGTATCAAATTGCTTACTGTCTTGGGTGGGGAAAGAGGAAAGAGAAAATTTGGAATTCAAAGTTTTCTTTAAAATAAATGTCAAAAATTGTCTTTACATGTAATTGGAAAAAATAAAATACTGGGACAGCTAGGTGGCACAGTGAGTAAGAGCTCTGGCCCTGGAGTTGGGAAGACCTGGGATCGATTCTGTCCTCAGATACTTAACAACCACACACACACAAAAAAAAAAAACTGGCCATGTAACCTTGGGCAAGTTACTTAACTCCTATTGCTTTTAAAAATAAATAAATAAAAATTAAAAATTAAATAAAATACTTTTAAAATATTCCTCAAAAAAAATTGCTCAAGGATGGGTCTATACACATAAATTAATCAAATTTATAGATAGCTAGTGCTAAAAAAGACCTAAAAGACCATCTAGTTCAGCCCTCCTCATTTTCACTTGAGGAAATTGAGCTCCATCAAGGTTGAGGTTAAATAACTTGCTCAAAGTCACACACTTAGTAGTTAGTACTAATTACTTAGCACTTAGTAGTAGAATTGGGACTTGAACTCAGATCTCTTGCCTCTTAATCCATCCTAAAACATATTGGGGGGCAAATTTATTCCTATACTTTCAGATCATAAGTATGCTGATAATTATGAACATAATGTAATATTATTATAGTCTAGTAGGAGAGATAAGACGTGAACAAATAGTCACACTACTGGAAGAATTTGATAAGGGATATAGGGAAGAGTTGAATAAATGCTATGGGAAATATACACTCAGCATTAGCTTCCTACCAAAAATCATAGAATTGGCAAGAGGATTGATAACCACAAGTGCTTTATAAACACAAAGTACCATATATAGTTACCATACCCATAGAATTACTATCATTATTATTACTGTTGAGGTTACTCAGACAAACCACTCCTGTAGCTAAATATTGGAAAAGATGATCCCTCCATAATGAAAGCACTACAGATAATGCTCAGATAGCAATACTATTTGGAAATTCTGACGGCTATCATTCTAATGAATGAATGGTATAATATAGTCCTTCCCTTCATAAACAAGCCAGTTTGCAGAAATTTATAATAACATTGTCTTCCTTTCTCTCACTAAAGAGGTTAAAGCTACACATAGGGAAGGTGGTATATGCTATTAAATGAATAGAGTCTACTTAATTTATTTTGCTTAATACTTTCTTTGTTACGAGGGAGCATTCAATGATGAGGCCAAAAAGTGGGAAGGAGAAATGTCTTTGGTATGAAGACAAAAGACAATAGTTAAGCTTTTTTTTTAGAAGAAAAAAACTTTAAAAAACCCCAAAATTAATTAAGGGTAACCCCAGTTACCCTTTGGTATGGGACTCTCTCCTTACTGATAGAGATCAACTCCAGCCACCTCTGACTCAGGGTGGGACTTTGATCTCTACCAATAAGGAGAGAGTCCCATACTTATGGTCTTTGGGAGTGGGTGTTACACCAGTATCATGCAATTTCCATGTGCCTCTGTTGTTAAAAAAAAAAAAAAGAAAAAAGAATTCAGTTACACTAAAGGCTAAAGAAAAATATTATTAGCTGTTTTTATAAGCTTTCTCTCCCCATTAGCCAGTCACATTCTCTATGTCCATCTTCATTTACCTCCTTCTAGCCTCCCATAAAAACTGTCTCACATATTCCTTCCTCTCCAGGCTGTGTATTGTCAGGATCAGCATTAAAGGTGGTATCCAGGGTTGTTGTTCAGTTGTTTCAGTCATGTCTGACTCTGTGTGTCCCCAATTGGGGTTTTCCTGGCAAAAATATTATTTCCTTTTCCAGTTCATTTTACAGATGAGGAAACTGAGGCAGAGTTAAGTGACTTGCCCAGGGTCACACATCTAGTAAGTGTCTGAGGCCAAATATGAACTCATGTCTTCCTGACTCCACTGAGCCACACAGCTGCCGGGCATCAGGTATAGTTGCCTTCATTGTTCAGTCTGATCAGAGTTTAATATCCTCCTACTTAAAAATAGGCCTCCCAGCAGTTTACTGGTCAGTCCATATTCCCACCATTAATCATTCCATTGATGGTCTCCAGAAGACTGTGGTTAAAACACAAATCTATTCCTAAACCTGAGGGAGGAGACCTATTAACCTACAGTACCTGCTATCATTCTAACTCATGAATGGCCCATTCTAGTTATCCTCTTTATTCCTCCTTTCCTAATCAAGCAGGTTTGCTGGAATTTTAGAGTCCCAGAAATTATTCACAGGATCACACTTCTAAAGCTGTAAGTGACCTTAGAGATAGACCTAGGGAGGGATAAGTGACTTGTTCCAAGTCACATATTTACCCCATTAGAGAGCTGGAATCTGAACCCAAATCAGGTACTCTTTTTCCATTATAATATGTTATATTCAGAGCTGTCTCCATGGAGTCATACTGAGAAGTAGCAATGGACATATATAGACAAATAAAAATCATCCACTGCATTGAGAATTATGGTTATAGGGAGAAAGGGCTCCCCCCTCCATATCTTCCTATTTCTTGTAACCAACAATGGGCAAGGAGCCCTTCTTTGGTATTTTGCCCTGGATGTCCCAAAACTTAAACTTGGTCAATTAACATTAAAGATTTTTTTTTTTGGCACTAGTCCCCAAAGTACATCCCATAGGGCCCCCAACAGCCCAGAGAGGCTACAGTTGTCACTTTGGACAATTGGGACCTGAATACACAATTCTGAGAGCCAGAAAGACCCTGGTCAAGATACGAAAGGGCAGAGAAGAGCCCTTAATTCTCATGGAGGAATGACTGAAAGCCATTGTTCTTTTTTCATTATTGACACAGAGCTCCAATTATTTACATCTGATTTTATTAATATAAAATTTTTTTATAATTTTGTTTGTATAGTGACTGGGTTTGTTTTGGCAAGTGTACTCCCAGGTACTTTATATTGTCTAGAGTTATTTTAAAGGGGGTTTCTCTTACCATCTGTCCTTACAAAGTTTTGTTGGTGACATATAGGAATGCTGATGATTTAAATGGATTTACTTTATAAACTGCTACTTTGCTAAAATTTTATTCGTTGTTTCAGCTAATATTTTAGTTGTGTCATTGGGATTTTCCAAGTATGTCATCTGTTTTGAGAACAACTTTGAGCAACTAAGTCATTTTGACTAGTATAAATACCCAAATTAACTACAAAGGACCTGTGAAGGAAGATGCTACCTACAGCCAGAGAAAGAACTGATAAATAGATGCATGTATAGAATGCCTATGCACACACATGCACATATATGTATGTGTATATACATATTTGTGTCTAATGGTAGCCATCTCTAGGCCATGGAGGGGATGGAAAGGGAAGGAAAAAAAGAGAGTTACATGATAACTTTATTATATATTTAAAAGTTGTACATAATAAATTTGCAGTTTCATATGCAATCATCTTTTTTTCCTATTTTATGTTATAGAAATACCTGTTTTATTTCTTAAATTCAGAATAAATTTTAAAAAAAAACACAGAGTTTAGGGGCAACCAGGTGGCTCAGTGAGTAAGAGCACCGGCTCCAGTGTCGGGATGACCTGGGGATCAAATCCGGGCTCAGATACTTAGCACCACACCCAGAAATAACTGGCCATGTAACCTTGAGCAAGTTACTTAACCCCGATTGCTTTAAAAAAAAAAAAAGACACAGAGTTTTATGAGTATGTACTAACATAGATTATGAGCTATGTACTCCAGGGTCTACCTCCACATTCTTGCCAATCATCCCCTTTTCCTCACTCATACAGCTACCCCTCTGGCACAGCCTGGCCTCCTCCCTGGTGGCTCTGCTTCCAGTTTCTCCTCTCACCTGTCTATCCTTCATATAAATCCCCAGTCTCCCTAATATGCAGGCCATGCCATGTCCCTGTTCAGAAATCTTCATGGCTTTTTACAGTCATAGGAGCAAATACAAATGCTTCAGCCTTGCAGTTAAGGATTTCTTCAGTCTGGTTCTGGCCTACCTTTCTAGTCATTTCTCTTCTTTACCCTATACTCTAACCAAACTGAACTCCTAACAGAAATACTATCTCTGACCTCCGTGCATTGGCTTGTGCAAATAATCCCCAGATCCTGGATTACATTCCCTCTTCATCTGTGCCATTCAGAATCCCTCTCTTCCTTCAAGGCCTAATTCAGGCACCACCTCCTCCCTAAAGCCTTCTTGGATTTCCTTCGCTACAAGTACTTTCTCCTTCCTTAAAGTTTCTTAGAAAACTTTGGCAGGATTTCTCCTTTCTCTACACTAAATTATGCTTCTCTTATGTGTATAATTCCTACTCCTTCCACTTCTACTAGAACATAAACTCCTTGAGAGCTGGAATAGCCATTTTCCTACTTTGTAGTCTTACAAATGAGCATGGTGCCTTACAATAGTAAATGGTTAATAAATGCCCACTTTTGAAAATTGTTAATGGTGACAATAATACATTTCTCTAGCCCAGTAAGATTCACAGAGCCCTTTCCTCACAATCATCTTTTGAAGATCATTAAGTGTATTTAAAACCTTTTTATATATAAGAAAACAGTGACACTGACTTCCTGGCTGTTCCACAAACAAGACACTCCATCTCTTCACTCCAGGCATTTTTTTCTGATTGTCCCTATGCATGGAATGCTCTTCCTTCTCCGCTCCAATTACTGACCTCTCTGGCTTCCTTTAAGTCCCGACTAAAATCCCACCTAGGCAGCTAGGTGGCAGTGAACAGAGTACTGGACTTGGAATCAGGAAGACTCATATTCACAAGTTCAAATCCTGCCTCAGACACTTACTAGCTGTGTGGCCCTGGGAAAGTCATTTAACCCTGTTTGCGTCAGTTTCCTCATCTTTAAAATGAGCTGGAGAAGGAAATGGCAAACAAGTCCAGTATCTTTAAGAAAAACCCCAAATGGGGTCACAAAGAGTCAGACATGACTGACTAGGATACAGCAGCAAAATCCCACCTTCTATAGGAAGCCTTCCCTAACCCCTCTTAATTCTAGTGTCTCACTTTTGTTATTTATTTCCAGCATATAGCTTGCTTTGTATATAGTGGTTTGGGTGTTATCTCCGGTTAGAGTATAAATTCCAGGAGGGAAGATTCTATCTTTTGCCTCTTTTTGTATTCCCTGCACTTAGCACAGTGCCCTTACACATAGTAGGGGCTTAATAAGTGTTTTTAATTGAATTGAATTGAACAAGATCAGAGAAACTTAAGTCACTTGCCTAAGGTCACACAATTGGTAAGCATGAAAACTAGAAAGAGAATCCAGGAAGAATTTGTCACATTCTTTCTCAGACAGTTGTAATTTATGTAGGGGAATATAATTTACAGTAGGAAAGGATGAAAGAGATTTCCTGGCATAGTAAATAGAGTGCTGACCTACGTTTTTCAGCTTTAGTTTCTTCATCTGTGAAATGGACATAATAACAGCACCTGACTCAAGGAATTGTTGTAAGGATCAAATGAGAAAACACACAGCATGATCCCAAAAATCTTAGGGCAGTTTTATGCCTTAATAACTTAAGCTGCACTAAGACTTTTGGTATACCCTATATTTAAAATGTTATCTAACTGAAATGTTAACTATTATTATTTACATTTTTACATATTTACATCTCTAGAGCTGGAGGTATAATGAAAAGAATACTCAAAAAAAAAAAAAGCAAAAACAAAAAAGAATACTTGGCCTATAACTGGGAGGGGGTTCCTGAGTTAGAGAGGAGTCCCTGTTGCCCTTGGAAAAGTCACTTAACCTTTTAAAGCTTCAGTGTCCTCCCCGGTAAAATGAGAGCAATAAAACATGGCCTATCTGCCTCCCAGGGCTGTGGTCAGAGGGAAATGAGATAGTGTATATAAAATACTTAGCAATTGTGGAGCGCCATATAAATGTAACTAGTTATTGTGATCAGATATGTGAGGTTGCCTAAGATTTTGCTATCTTTAGTAATGTGAATTGCATGGAGGGGTAACACACCCAAAGAGTAATCAGATTGAGATCAAGATACTTAGATGTAATTCCTGGATTTCTTAATCCTTTGGGAATTTTTTCCCTTCGGACCAGACCTTTGATTTCATTGGCATAGGGGACTCCTGGTAAGCAAAGTCCCTCTATTAAGGCAGATCAGCACCCCAATGGTCACATGGCCAATGTGGGTTGGGGGGAGGGCACTTGCAAATAGGCCTTCCTGACTCTGAGGTTACCTTTCATAATCCTTTGTGAATAAATTATTAAAATTCAAAAAATTTTCAAGGTGTTGCAGGATTATAAAATTTAGAGGTAGAAGATCCCTTAAAGATCACCTAATCCTTCCTATTCATTTTACAAATGAAGAAATTGAGACCCAGGGAGGTTAAGTTACTTGTCCAATGCCACACAAATAAATGTAAGTGACAGAGCTGGATTTCCAATTTAGGCCCTCTGACTTATTTCCTTAGGGTTTCAAATTTTCTCTAGATTGAATCCATACAAGAAATTTTATAATATAATGAAAGGAGGTCCAGACTTTAAGTTGAAAGATCCAGATTCAAGCCCTTGCTTTGTAGCCAACTAGTTGTGTTACCAAAGGCAAAACCACTCAGCTGAGCTTCAGGATCCCCATCTGAAGAATGGGAATAGTAACAATCTACCTACCTTACACGGTCACAGGGAGGAAAATGTTCTTTCTGTAAAGTGCTAGACAGATATAAATCATCACTATTATTATATATATGGGAACTGTGATGGTTCTTGGGGCAGCTAGGTGGTACAGTAAAAAACTGGAGCCAGGAAGACTCATCTGCCTGAATTCAAATCTTGTCTCAGACACTAGCTCTGTGACCCTGGGCAAGTCACTTAACCCTATTTGCCTCAGTTTACTCATTTGTAAAATGAACTGGAGAAAGAAATGGCAACCACTCCAGTGTCTTTGCCAAGAAAATCCCAAATGGGGTCATGAAGGCTTGGACACAATTGAACAACTTGATGGTTATTATTACATATTTAGGGGCCAGATTTTCTAAGATCCTTAGAGATGTAAGTTTATTTTTCTACCATAGAAAACCAGATGATTTTCAGGTCTGTAGACTCAAGCCAAAAGCCTACATTTCAGTTCTCTGGGAAACAAAGCTCTGAGAGGAGATTAGGTGTAATCCAGACTTGTTGCAGTGAAAGATTCCCCTCCACTGGACTTTTAGAACAAAGCCATTGTTTTCTCCTAGTATGAAAATAGATGAGAGGCTGGAGGGGGCTTGTCAGTTCTGTAGCAAAAATCCCACTGTTGTTGCATCCCCCCATCCATAGGAGTGTTCTCTTAATGCTTAACTTGGTGACCTCACAAAAATAATTGCAGGGAAGCAAATTTGCTTAGCCTCCTGCCTTTATTTGCTGACAGAGTGGCTTAGCCAATGGTTATATTGTTTATGGAAATGAAGAAGGGGGAGGGGGAGGGGGAGAGAAACAATACCAGTCTACAGAGAAGATAGATTCGTTGAGAGGATTCTAGGGATTTGAAAGCTTCCAGTGCTTCTAATTGGACTTAGTACTTTCCCCTCAATCACTCACTCACTTGGGTAAAACATATAAGAACTCCAGAGTCCGGGGGTAGTTAGGCACAAAGTCTCCAAAATCCTGTTTCTCTTGCTTTCAAATATTTCTCTTTAGGGTTGTCACTTGCATTTTAAAGCCTTTTATTTTATCATCCTTATTATTCTTTGAAAATTGTCTAGGAAATTTTCATTATGACTTCAAATGCTGAGGATATCATCTTACTCCATAACTTTTAGGGTACATCCAGTCAGAGGTTCTAGACCCTTTCTGTGACACAGACCCTTTGGCAGTGTGATGAAGTCTGTGAATCCTTTCTCAAAATAATGTCTTTAAACGCATAAAGGATAACATCTAGGATTACAAAGGAAACCAAAAACTAGTGAAAATAAAAATGACGGTTTTTTTCCTTACAATTTCATGGATTCTCTGAAATCTTGGATCCCCCTCATTCAGAGGCAATCTAATTTCAGTCTTTTGGGTCACTTGTGAAGAGAATGTTATAATTCAAAATCATTTTCAAAATATCCCCTTGGAATTGCAAATTTTCCCTAAGGCTGGATCTTTTCATGTAAATTATCTGGATAAGCTTTTTTCAAACTCTGAAAAGTTTCCCCCAGCCTCCTGGAAGTCCTAGATGAAAAGACAGAGAGGGGGAGGGGTGCAAATCTTGAGATAAATGAAAGTTTTTGAAGGGGGTGGGGAAAGTTTTAACATTTTGGAGCCAGTTATCAGTGACTCTAAAACAATCAACAAGTATTTCTTAAGCACCTACTATGGGTCAGGCATTGTGCTTCCATCTTGATATATTTGTGTAAGAGCTAGATATTTGTGTCTTTACTGCCAACTGCCTCCTCCCCCTTCCCAGAGAAAATTTCACCCTGCGATTACTGAATGGATTACATCCAGTTATTTGGGGCTTGACTCTGTGGTCAACATTCCCAGGAGACTTTAATGACCCCCTTAATTTCAAAGGGATTTGAGCCTTAGTGGGACTGTAAAACCAAGCTCTTTGTTAGCTGCAGCTGGTGAGAGGAAATATGAAAACAGAAAGTTAGAAACAATGGCTTCTAAAGACAGACCTCAGTTTACAAAACTAGCTCGCTCCTCCATTCCAAGATATTAGCATAGGTTAGTTCATAAAGTACATCCATACCAAATCAGGAAAATTATCTGGTAACTGGTCATTTCATGTAATGAGATGCATTTAGGGTTTTTCTGGGAAATTTTTTTTTTCCAATAAAGCAATACAAGTTGGGGAGGAGTGGAATGGAATGGCGATTATTTCAGGGAGGATAATTCTACAATTTTTAAGTAACCCAGGCCAAAAGAAAAAATGTCAAGTCAAATGCTGCAACTTTAAAAAAAAAATTGATGAGATCAAGAACAAAAGCTAATTCCTAAATAGAAGTGAAAACATATTATCCTAACTTTGTCTTCCAGATGGATGGGGGTGGAAAGAGGTGGAAACTTGAAAGAAATGACTTTCTAGCTCCCTGGCTCCCTCATAACATCTTGTCTCTTCTATTTCCCACTTCCATCCAAGAAACAGAAGAATTTTGTGATATGAAAAAGAATGTCTATTGTTTCTGAAAAACATGAACCAATTTGGAATACTTATGGGGCCATAGATGTGGAGTTGGAAAGGACCTCAGGGACTATCTAGTCCAACCCCTTCATTTTACAGATGAAGAAACTGAGACCCAGAGGGCTTAAGTAACTTGCACTGTGTTAGGTAAGATATCTTTGATTCCACAGCCAAAGTACTTTCCATTATGCCACTTAGTGTGGGTGAATTGTTCACAGTTCTCTGTGTTCCCTGGAACACCTTTCCCTCATTAAATTACTTCCTTCAATACTTCCCATCCAAGTAGGGAGTTCCTCTAAGAGTGAATATTATAGCCCACCCATACCTGCATGACTTTTACCCAAATCCATCCTTTAAAGCCAAATTCAAATGCTACCTCCTCCATAAAGTCTTCTGCAATGATTGGATCCCCCTAAAGAAGCAGATATTTAAAGTAGTATGGAATAATACTAGACTTGGAGTCCAGAAGATTCAGGCTTGAAACCAATAACATTAGCTGTGTGAATAATTGAGATTTGGAGGAGATCAACTAAATTAGCAGAATGTAGATTCTAAGAGGTCGGGGACTGTTTGGTTTTTCATCCTGACATCCCCAAATTTACTGTCTTGCATTTAGAAGGGTTTAACAAAGGTCTGTTGGATTTAATGGAATACACAAGAGTCAGATACTTTAGGGAAAGAGAAAATTCAAGTCATTCTTTCACCGACTTGCTCTCTAGCAAAGAGCTGATTCCTCTCTCCTTCCCTTTGCTCATACTATATTGTCTTCTCACTTTTATCCATATACTCCAACACCACTCTGAACATCAGCAACCTCTTCATGCCTCTCCTGCTAATTGTGATATGATACCTCCTTCCAGACCCAGCTTCAAACTCACACACCCTATGCTCTATGCATGATCTATGCTGAAGTCATTCAGTCTGACCTTCTCTCTCCCACCTCTCTACCCCCTTGTACATGCTTGATAGGTGTTTCAGTCTGTGCTTATACAATTCCCATGACGGGGGCCTCACTACCCCACAAGCAGCCTATTCTATTGCATTTTAGAATAACTTGCATAAGGATGTATACAATTATCCTCGACTGTATGTTTAGTCTCTAGTTCCCTTTACAACTTGGCTCTAACGTGTCTTTCTACCCTCATTATACCCTCTGTGGTCCAGCCAGACTGACCTTCTCTCTGTTCCTCATTCACAACACTCCAACTCCCATTTCCAAGCCATTGCATTGGTTATTCCTCTTGCCTGGAAGGTACTCCCTCCCTCCTTATCTTTCTCACAGAATTCCTCATTTTCTTCCAGATGAAATTTGAGCACCATGAAAGGATTTTTTTATCCCCACCCCCACCCCACCCCCCTAATTACTTTGTATATATTTGTTTTTTATATACTTATATTCTTATCTGTAAAATAAGGAGGTTGGATTCCATGACCTCCAGAAGCAACTGGGTGGAGCAATGACTAGAATGCTGGGCCTGGATTCAGAAAGATCTGGATTCAAATCCAGCCTCAGACACTAGCTGTGTGACCCTGGGCAAGTCACTTCATCACTGTCTGTTTCAGTTTCATCTGTAAAATAGGGAAAATAACCTTATTTCCCAGGATTTTTTTGAGGATCAAATGAGGTCATATTGTTAAAGAACTTAGAACAGTGTCTGGCACATAGTAGGTTCTTAATAAAAGCTGTTTCCTTCCTTCTTTCCTTCTTTTTCCTCCTTCCTTCCTTTCCTCCCTTCTTCCTCCTTTCTTTCCTCCCTCCCTTCCTTCCTTCTTTCCTTCCTTCCTTTCTTCCTCTAATATCTCTTTCAGCTTAAATTCTAAAATCCCATGTTATCTTGCCCGAGAGAATGTAATCTCCCATGAGCAGGAATTGTTTCATCTTTTTGTCTCTGCGTTCCCAGTGCCTAACAGTTCCTGGCACATACTAGGTGCTTAATAAATGCTTGTTGATTGATTGATGTCTTAGAAGAGGCATAGGAGAGTAGTTTGAAAAAAGTACTAGAATAGGAGTAAGAAGACCTGAGTTCCCATTCTGGTTCTACCACTTATTAGACCCTGGGCAAATCTCTTCCCTAGTCCATTTCCCTCCATATAAAATGGGTTTTGAATAGTTGGTGACCAGTCATCTAGTCCTTTTTAAGAGAGGGAAATAATGGCTAGTCTTTGACTTGGCCAAGGTCACAAAAATTAGTTCTTAGAGAACAAAAGAATTCAAGGGAGATACTTCCCATCTTATTTTGCTTGGGTTAAAAAAAAACTTTTTTAAAGGCTCCCTTTTAAGGTACTATCTTTTACTAAACAGTTTGCTGGGCACCCTGATGAAGTTGGTCATTTCTTTTGAAGATAATTTTTTCCCTCCTAAGTTTGGAATGTCCTTCTTTTCTCCTGCTAACTGCAAGAATCCTACCCATCCTTTGGGTCTAGGCAAATGTCAAGTTTTATTAAATAACAATAATTGCCCATATTCCAAGTACATTTCTCAGCCACAAGTTTGCAAAATGCGTATACATTCTTGATCCACCCAACAGAAGGAGAGCTTCTATTGTATTTTCTCTCTTTGTATTCCCATGCCCTGGCATAATGTCTTACATGTAGTAGAAGCTTAATACATGTTTGTTGAATTAACTTATCATCAAAGAAAGAGGAAAGTGATGCATGTGTGCAAAAATATTTATAATGGCTCTATTTTTTTTATGGTGGCAAAGAATTGCAAACTAAGGAGATGCCCCTCAATTGGGGAATGGTTGCACAAGTCATGCTATATGATTGTGATGGAATATTATTGTGCTCTTAGAAATGTTAAAGGAGTTGGCTTCAGAAAAACCTGGGAAGACATATATGTTCTGATAGAAAGTGAAGTGAGCAGAACCAGGAGAACAATTTATATAGTAATGACAATATTGTCAAGATAATCAACTTTGAAAGGCTTAGTAATTCTGATCAACACAATGAACAACCACAAATACAAAGGAGGAATGAGGGAACAGGCTGTCCACCTCCAGATAGAGAATTGATGGTTCTCAAAGTATCAGCTGAAGAATATTTCCTTTTTTGTTGTTCTTTTCTTTTTCTTTTATTCTCTCTCCTTTTTTATGGAAACATGGCCAATGCAGAAATTTGTTTTGCATGACTACACATATTTGTAATGGGTTTTGTTTTTCTCTATTTCCCAATAGATGGAAGAAATAGTCAGGAGGGAGGGAGAGAACTTGGAACTAAAAATAAAATTAATTAAAACAAAATGGTTTTGACTGAATTGGATTATCATGAGAAAACAGAGGCACCTAGAGATCAAGTGACTTGCCAGTGGTCCTACTGTCAGTAAACATCACCAGGGATGTGAATCCAGGTCTAAATCACCACTCTTTAAAGTGATCATGTATATTAGTTGATAAAAGCAATAAATTTACTCAATAAAATCCAGTGGCTCCCTATTATCTCTGCGAGTAAATATAAACTTGATTATTTATAATTTAAAGGCCTATAACCTTCCTTTCTAATCTTATTATACAGAAATTTCTTTCATATGTTGACACTCTAGAACAATCAATCAATCAACATTTATTAAGTACCTATTATTAAGTACCTATTATATGCTAGGCACTGTACTAAACCCTGAGGAAACAAAAAAAAATTAAAATAAAAGATAGTCCCTGCCCTCAAGAGGCTCACAATCTAATGAGGGAGGCAACAAATAAACATAGATAAACACTAGAGTTAAGAGGATTTGTAGAAGGTTTCCTGTAGGAGATGGAATTTTATTTGTGATTTAAAGGAGACTAGGGAAGCAGTACAATCAAACAGGCTTCCTTGTAGATGACACTCCATTTTCCATCTCCATAAATCTGTGGTAGCTGTCCCTTCTGCCTGGAATATATTCCCTCCTCAGCTTAAATGCCACCTTCTATGTGAGCTGGCACAGTGGATAGAGTTTGAAGGCTCAAGTCAGGAAGACCTAAGTTCAAATCCAGTCTCAGATAGTTGCTGTTTGACCCTGGGTAAATCATTTAGCATCTGTTTGCCTCAGTTTCCTCAGGGTTTTTGTGAGGATGGAATGAGATAATAGCTATAGAGCTTTTAGCATAGTGCCTCGCACATAGTATTATGTAAATGCTAGTTATTATTATTATTATCTTATTCTATGTGAAACCTTTCTAGATCTCCACAGCTACTATTATCCTCCCCGAAAACTGTCCTGGGCAGCCAGGTGGCACCTTGGATAGAGTGCTGGGCTCTTCATGAGCTCAAACCCAGCCTCAGTCACTTACTAGCTGAGTGACCTGGGTAAGTCACTTAATCCTGAGTTTCCTCATCTGTAAAATGGGCTGAAGAAGGAAATGACAAACCACTCTAGTATCTTTGCCAAGAAAACTCCAAATGGGGTCACAAGTCTGAAATGACTGAACAACAACAACAAAAAAGGTTTTGTTACAGTTCTTTTCTTTGGTCATTTCATTGGTCTCCTTTTTGGGGAGATCTTCATTTAGGTCACACTGACTAATTGTAGGTATCCCTCAAGTCTCCATCCTGTTTTCCCACTACACTATCTTACTAGCTCATCAGTTCCCAGAGGGTCAATTATGATTTTGATGTTAATAATTCCCAGTTGTTTCTATGTAACTCTAATTTCTCTCCTGAGCTCCATTCTCTCCTCATCAATTGTCTTTTAGACACCTCAGATAAGATGTCCACAAACACTTGATATTCAACATGTCCAAAACAGAACTCATTATCTTCCCCACCCCAAGCTCTCCTCTCTTCCAAATTCCTCGTTACTGTCAAGATCACCACCACCCTCCTAATCACCCATGTTTCAACGTTGGTGTTATTTTTGACTTCTCTCATACTCACCTTACATACCCAATCTGTTGCTACATCTTATAGTCTTATCATTTCTTCCTTCACAACATCTCTTGGATATGTTCTCTTTTCTCTACTCACATTGTCATCACTCTCTTGCAGGCCCTAGAATATTAACCTTCTTGTTGGTCTTCCTGCCTTGTTTCCCCATCACTACCTTCAATTCATCCTTCATTCAGCTGACAATAATTTTCCAAAAGTCTGAACATGTCATCTCCTAATCTATAAACTCCATTCACTCCCTATTACCTTCAGTATCAAATATAAAATCCTATTTGAAATTTAAAGACCTTCACAATCTTTGCCCTTCATGCATATCCAGTCTTTTTACACTTTACTCCCCTCCAAATACTTTTAGATTCAATGACGTCTACTTTCTTGCTATTTGTCAAATATAACATTCCATCTGTGGCAGTCCTATGCATTTTCACTAGCTAGTCCTCATGCCTAGGATGCTTAAAGTTACCTCTTCTTTCTCTTCCTCACCCATGGCCAAAATGTTAGTGCTTTCCTTCTGAGATAATAATAATAACAAAAATAATAATATTTAACAAATGCTTGGTGATTGATTGATGGACCATGATGCTCCTCACTACATTTAGCAAGCCTACTCTTGAATTAATAATCCACTTCCAGGTCTCTACTCAAAGTCATCTATGCAACCTATCCTAGAACATAGTCTATAAGATAGCAAGGACACTTCCACTCCTGAATAAAGGGAACTTTTTTTTTAAGGCAATCAGGGTTAAGTAACTTGCTCAAGGTTACATGGCCAATTATTTCTGGATGTGGTGCTGAGCATCTGAGCCCAGATTTGATCCAGGTCATCCCGACATTGGAGCTGGTGCTCTTACTCACTGAGCCACCTGGCCACCCCTAAGCAATTGGGGTTAAGTAACTTGCTCAAGGTTACACAGCCAGGTGTTTCTGGATGGGTGCTAAGTGTCTGAGCCTGGGATTCGATCTCCAGGTCATTCCAACACTGGAGCTGGTGCTCTTACTTGCTGTGCTACCTGGCCACCCCATAAAGGGAACTTTTTTTGAAAGAAGGAAAGAAAGAAAGAAAGAGAGAAAGAAAGAAAGAAAGAGAGAAAGAAAGAAAGAAAGAAAGAAAG
>NW_027187360.1:6225426-6233087 GCF_028583685.1 Petaurus breviceps papuanus | reverse complement strand
AGAAAGAAAGAAAGAAAGAAGGAAGGAAGGAAGGAAGGAAGGAAGGAAGGAAGGAAGAAAGAAAGAAAGAAAGAAAGAAAGAAAGAAAGAAAGAAAGAAAGAAAGAAAGAAAGAAAGAAAGAAAGAAAGAAAGAAAGAAAGAAAGGAAGAAAGGAAGGAAGGAAGGAAGGAAAGAAGGAAGGAAGGAAGGAAGGAAGGAAGGAAGGAAGGAAGAAAGGAAGAAAGGAAGGAAGGAAGGAAGGGCCCCCAAATAAATATTAACTTATAAATATTTATTGAGTTGAATATTTTAATTTAATGCTGAGAAGGAAACATTGTTCTTTGGAAAGAGCTACAATTAAGAACAATATGAGATTTTTTTTTTGTCCTATGCTGGCCACCAGCTGGCAAAAAACGCTGGTGTTCATGTTGTTTGTCCTTCCTTTTCAGAGAGGACCAATGATGTCCCTGGTGATGTCTTGACTTCATCTTGCCTTCGATTTAAGTGAAGCAGAGTTGCACAAAATCAGACTCATTGAAATCCACTGGCAAGACAAAAGTCAAGACATCTGCAAATGCCCCAGGGTGCAGTGGATGACCTTGGTGTTTTGATGTCTCCTTCAGCTATCTTCAGGGCCACTGGAATGGATTGTTCTCATCAGACCATTTCAGGGGGGCAGTCTTCACACACTTGGGGTAGACAGCCCCCTAACTTACCTATGGGTTTGAGGCCCATCAGCTACCCTCAAGATGATTTATTGGAGTGTGGTCACTGTGCATGCTACAGCTTCTTGGAGCCATAGGTGAGAGCTGAGTGCCAGATGGACACCAAAAGTAGATAAGCAGCCCTGAAAAGGGCTGGGCAAGCCCCCATACCAGAGGTACTAGTCCTCCCTGAATACCCTATATACTTGTGGGTGTCTATGATGTATTAATCAGTCCAGGGAGCAGGAGGTTAGAGTGGATTATTCATACCTTCAGGCAGTTCCTACCCAGTGGAGGCTGCCTGGAATGTCAGGGTGGGGAACCTAGAGATAAACTCAAAATTATGTAAGGATATTTTTTAAAACTGAAAAGGTCATACTTTAGTTATACTCCATAACAATGGCAGCACTTTATTCCTTCCAAAGCTACCTTATTTGACTTTCCCAAAAGCCCTGTGATATCATTAAAGCCAGGATTCTCCTCCCTATTTTACAGATGAGAGATCTGAGCCTCACACCAGGAAAGTGATTTGTCACAGGTTGCATGGATCATAAGCCTTAGAGCTGGTTTCAAAACCAGGTTTTGTAACTCCTAGTCCTTCTGATACATTATGCCACCTCTCCAAACATGCACGACTTGTGAAGCTGTAATCTTTCTCATCAAATCAGGATTTTCCCTGAGCCTCTGAACAGTCAGGGTGAAAAATGAGATCCCTAGCCCAGTTAAACTGAAACTAAGCTAGCAATCAAAGCCTCTCATCATCCAATCCATGGCCATCTTTCAAGACTCTACTGTCATCACTACCAAAATCCTTGGCTTTGTCAAATAGTCTAATATCAGAAAAGAATGTCATTCAATCAGTTGAAGTGACTCCAAAGAAATTGTATTACTACAGACCTCACCACTACACCTTAGAGCCCATGGGGCCTTGCCACTACACCCTAAGGATGAAGGGACCTTTTGATCTGGCTTGTATCTGAAACCTCATATCTACTATCTCCTCCAGTTAGACTATGAACTCTTTGAGAGCAGGAACTAACTTGCCTTTCTATTTGTATTCTCGGTGCTTTGCAAATAGCAATGCTTGATAAATGTTTTTTTATTCATTTAAGTCACCCCCTGAAGAGAGCCACATAGTTATTCTGATTCAATCACAGACAAATTTGGTTGCCTTTTCAGAGACCTTAGGAGTCAATATTGGATTGGCTAAGTCAAATTTTGTCAAGAAAGGGTTACAGTTCTGAGCCTGAGTCTACAAATCTCCCCTTCCTATATTCTTCATGCCAGTTGGTTTTTAATAGAAAGAAATGAAACTACAATGGACCAAGCATTACTAGCAGTCTACACTGGAGACTCAGCAAGACTATTGGGAAGGAGTTAAGCACTCTGTCTTCACAAGACCACAAGAACTCAGTTTATTTTAAAGAGGTCCAGATGAGACCTGAATGTGTTACTTGATGAGTGTCATTATTTTTGCTTTCTTCCCCCTGCAGGTTATGTATGTGTCTGGCCTAAGAAACACTTTGGCTGGTGTTCACTGACTTGAAGTTTGGAACCTTAGGAGGAAGAGACCTGGATGGAGTTGCTATTTGTTCCAAAAGTATGTGAAACAGCAGTAAGAAGTAGTGTCTACAATCCCAGTTGTGATTCTTCCAGGGGTAAATTATAGTACAAGCATACTATGTCACAATGATGCTCTATTAGGCAGATATCCAAGAGAGGTGAGAATCAAAAATTTAATCTCTTATGACTATTGGCGACCTGATGGAACACAAGAGTGTCTAGCCATCCAAGGTTGTACCCATATCAGCCAGAATTCCTAACAGAAGCCACAGGACTCCAAAAATCATTGGCAACACCTCCTTCACCCTAGTATTTAGTGGGATTTGATTTAATAACAGTATAAAAGTTGGCTTCCTTTGTGAGGGAGGGCCATCATCATCAAGAGCCTCAGGAATAGCATGCCCCCCCCCCCCAGCCCATCATCCTTGCTTCCAGACTGATTCTTGCAGCCATTATTAAGGGTGACCCCTATAGAGGAGACCACCTTCTCTGATATCACCAAAACCAATTACCAGCCAAGAGTCAACAATGAGGGCATGTCCAAGGGCCCCAGAAATGGCAGTACTCCCAGACCACAGATTTTAATTCCAAACCAGCCCCTCTGCATTCCACTCCCAGGAATCATCTGGGGAAGCAACTGCTTTAAATAAATGGCCAGTCATCCCCATGGACAACCAACCAATTTCCACCCACAGGGTAGACAAATCAGTCTAGTTGAAGTAGCAAAGGACCCTGAGGTGTATTAGGTGTCAGGTGAGTCAAACACTTGGACCACCATCACCTTGACTACTTACCTACCCTGATATCCTGATGGAGACATTTTGGGACCCCAAACCTATAAGCCTTGGGAATGGCAGTGTTTCTCAGACTATTGTTTATGATTCTAGTCCAGTATCTGCAGCCATTGTCCCAGGAAGTAATTTATGTGGAGATATGACCTGGCTACTTCTTCTGGTTCTGCATTCTACATCCCTCCCCCGACTTCTTAAGCAGTCCCAGATACTAAAGACCTGGGGGGAAATTCTTGAGACCAAAATACTGTGCTCTATTAAATAGTTCAACATCCAAAATAGATATGATTTTATCAGTAGAAATGACATTTAAAAAGATGCACTTCCATCTGCCTTGCAATGGCACCCTAAGGACCATAAAACCTTTCCATCTGAATGACAGCTGAAATCTTCTGTATATATTATCTCCCCCATTAGAATTCGGGCTCCTTAAGAGCCTCCCCTTTTCATGCTAAGCACATACCAGGAGTTTAATCAATACTTTTTCATTCATTCATTCACATGAATCAACACTCAGTCACGCCATAGGATCATAGATCATCTAACCAATCCCCTCATCAAAATCATGACCACTGCCACCACTAGTTAAACTTAGATAAATATCTTCAAGAAAAGTCAGTAGCAATAGTGAGCTAGATATTACGGCACCTGGCCAGATGATCTTTCTAAGTCTAGAAAGAAAAAAAGGAGAAAAAAAAGTTCACTTGTAGTTCACTAGGGAACCTTTATTTTAGGGGAAATGAGAAAGAAGTTGCTTCCTTTGATATTTCCCCCTGGCTACCATCTGCCCCATAGACAATGCGGTATCTTCTAAAGGAGGTTGTTTACCTGCGTGAGTTTCCTGTACAGATTGTCTTAGATAAGGGCCCACAGTTTACAACCAAGTTCTGGAGAAGACTTCAAAAAAGGTAAGGGGTTCAGCTATTGCTTACCGTGGCCTACCACCCACAGGCCAGTAGATAAGTATCACAGACAAGCCAGGATATCAAACAGTATCTACACTATGAGCCAACACTTACAACAGGACTGAGTTCAGTGCTTGCTTATGTTTCTAAAGGTCAGGTCTGACCATGTTAACCTACCTCCCCTCAATAAACTTCAGTGATTCCCTAACACCTTGAGAGCAAGGACTGACTTGCTTTTCTGTTTGTATCCCCAGGACTTAGCATGGCACTTTGCATGTAGTGAGCACTTAATAATTGTTTCATTCATTCATTCACCTCTAGCATCAAATATTAACCCCTTTGTTAAAGCATGCTGCATTCTGGCCCCATTCTTTCTTTCCTTATTATTCTCCCTTCCACAATCCAGTCATACCGACTACTTGCTGATTCTCACACATGACATTCCATTTCCCATCTTTGTATGGCTTTGTATAGGTCATTCCCCCATGCTTTGAATGTTCTCCCTCTTCACCTATGCCTCTCCAAATGACTGATTTCCTTTAAGACTCAGCTCAAATGTCTTTGTCCAAAGTTTCGACTATTTCCCACCCCTACCAGCTTCTAGTACTTTCTCCACCAAGATTACCTTGTATCTGCTTTAAATATGTCTTACATATAATGATATACATATGTTGTCTCATCCATTAGAAGTCTTTTTATATCAGAAAGTAAGTAAAAGAAAGTAAAGTAATCAGAAAGAAAGTAAAGTAATCAGAAAGTCGCTTTATATAATAAATATATATATATATATATATATATATATATTTGCTTTTGTATTTGTATCTCCAGTGCCCAAGCCTGTGGCTAAAAAATGGTACATACTTAAAAAATGATGTTGACTTTTGTCAAAATTGGCCCAAAATGCACTTTGCCTTTGGAATCTTACCTTTTCAAGTGGCTTGTGGATTCATCCTGATAGATTATGAGTATAGAAGTCATACTAAAGACTCAGTAAGTACCAGTCTTGATATTTGAGAGCAACGCCTACCTAAAGAAATCAGGATCATTCAGCAACCATTACACAGGGAAGACAATGAGGAGAACATTACGGAACTGTTTTGGAAAACTGGAGACCAAATCTCACCATGTCTCTTTCTATCTCTCTCTGTCTCTGTCTCTCTCTCTCTTGTGCGCACTCACACACACACACACACACACACACACTTCCTAGAACACAGGGTCTTTTGGGCTTTAGACAATATATATGTAGGCCTGAATATCTGAACTCAGTGTCCTCTGAGCTAGTACAATTATGAACACTATATGAGAGGTTTTAAGAGACAAGTACAAAATTTCATATTGCCAATAGAAGCAGGGACAGTGATGTAATATGACTTATTGGAAGGGGATACTGTCTAGAACATGGCATATAGCAGTTAGGTAAAAATTATTCATATTCCTTCCATGGTTGGGATTTTTCACCATAAGTAGACAGGGACATCCCAACCACCTTTCAGCACCATGGCTATGGAAAGCAACAGAGCTGGCAGTAACTGAGCTGTGTGTGGTGGCTAAGTTGCTGGTGTACAAATGTGTGACTGGAAATGTTAAGAAAAAAACAAAAGTTTTGATGATGCTGGTGGACAAATTGTCCTACAAATTGGCTACAATGTAGTGTGAGAGTGGATTGGGTTGTTTTCAGACGAGATTTGGACCCAGGTATACCTTGGGGAAGCATAACAGCATTGTGCGATCTCTTAAGGAAACTTTACTAACTTGAGCGTGTCTCTTCCAGTAGAATAGGCATAAGTAGGGCATCTTGTGTGATTTGGTTATGCTTATTACTTTGCTAGATGGGTTGGGATCAATTTGAAGGTCCAGGCAAGTCTGTGATGATAAAGCCATTTCTTGAGACAGTCAGAACCTCTTAGTTACAGCAATTCTTTGAAACTCCACTCTGTCACTCTAGGAGTACTTTTGAGAGCCCCAGACCAATATTCTATCAGCTTGAAAATGTTTTTACTAAACTGACTATTTTATCATAATGGTCTTTGTTATGCATAACTTTAATTCTTATTGTCTGAGAAAAACCAGGGAGGGAAAAGTTTTCCCAGGCTATCTGAATTTCCTATAACTAAATCATAAAGTAGCAGTTGTCATTTGTTTTCAAAAGGAAAAATGTCCAGATGCCTAATGTACCTGGTTGTACTTTCCACTTGGGCAAGTATATTTCCATTTCACATTAACATTGTTCCTATTCTTTACCTTCTCTGTCAGGAACTCTCATGACATTTTTAACAAGTGACCAATGGTAAACTAAGGTAGACTATAATCTTTTCAATAAACAAACAACTATACTTGGAAAAGAGTAGGAGAGGAAAGTTATTTCATAAGACTCAAAAGCCCAAGGACTTTGAGGAAAATTCTGGATCAATAGAAACATGCAATTTCATCAAAAACAAATTCTGTGGATCCAGAATGTAATTATTAGTAATACCCTTAAAAATATAGGTATACAGGGATAGCTAGGTAGCAAAGTGAACAGAGCACCAGCCCTGGAGTCAGGAGAACCAGAGTTCAAATCCACCTTCAGACACTTGACACTAGCTGTTTGACCTTGTGCAAGTCATTTAACCCTGATTGCCTCATCTCTCCCCCTTAAAATATATAGGTATGCCAGTACCAGATTTGTTAGTGATATGGCTACCTTTTAAGATATTACTCAGCTGAACTCAGATAAATTATAAGGATCAATTTTGGTCCCCAGAGAAGAAATAAAACATCCTTCATTCATCTTAGGGGAGAGGTGGAGGACAATGGATGCAGAATGTTATTGGTCACTATTATTTTGTCAATTGACTTTGCTTAAATGCTTTGTGTGTTTATGTGAGTGGGGGGGTGGGGTACATGTTAGGCAATGACTGTGACATAAAAAACAAAAGGCACCAATAAAACTTTTTTAAAAATACATTCCCATTGCAAATATTTTATTTAACAGATCCGACAGAGATCAAGTTTGTTTGGATACATCTTTAGAAAGAATCATCCCCACTTTCTCCCTAAAAACTAAAATTATGGAAAAAAGTTAGGAGTTAATGTTTTTGAGCAATCATTCTGAGAAGCTCATTTTGCTTTGCTCAGGAATCCACAATCCCAAGGAGAGTTTGTGGGCAGATACTGAAACATAAACTGGATACTTCTAAAGATTTATGTTTTACTTCATGTGGCCATTCTCTCTACTAGAATATGTCATGGTTCTTCCATGCCTTATTGTCAGTTTCATGACATAGGCAAAAATGTCATCAATTAGTGGCAAACCACATGATGATACATTTCTAGCCCATTACCGGTTCCATACCGAATGTCTTTCCAACTTGATAAGGCCTATATAACATAAATATAAGATAATCTGGGAAGGGAAAAGGCACTAACAGATAAATGGATCAGAAAAGATCTCAGGTAGAAGAAATGCTAGAGCTGAGCTTTGAGGGAATCTTAGGGGTGGAGAGTGGGGAGTGAATTCTAGGAATGAGAGGGGAACAACTTTTACGAAGTCATAGAGAGGATATATGGAATGCTGCATTTGGAAGAACAGCAAGAAGACCTGTTTGGCTGGAACGTGGAGAGGGGAAAAGGAATCATATATACAATTCTAGTGTCTTCTTTCTGTTAATTATTTCCTATTCATTATTTATATATATATATATATATATATATATATATATATATATATATATAT